>NC_141051.1:30816749-30946749 GCF_041138505.1 Cibotium barometz
AGGAGAATAAATGATTACTAAAAATGGTACTTTAAAAATTAGCAATGAAGGAGGACTTTTCTCCTGAGCGGAAGTGTGAAGCCCCTCGCTTTCATAGTCGGGAAGCACTCACTGGCTGCTAAGCACGTGGGTGCTTTCTCACGAAGTTGTGTGTGTGCCTCCACTCCTCAACCATACAAACATTGGGCTTCTCCAAATTATTCTTTGCTACTCTCTTGATATTTACTCTCCTATTAGAGAGAAAAATCTTGATTCGTCTCTATATCCACTCCTCAAAGAAGCAAAGACCTGCATGTGGAATAGGGAACTCTGACTCAATGACGTATTTGTTTGAAAGTTCATCTTGTGCTTTCCACTTTTTGAAGAAGTTCATGAACTCTAGGTTTGCAAGTACATGCATGTGGTTCATGACTTGCTTTCCTCGTGCTGCCATCATGAGGGCACCATCGACATCCACATTGTAAGGTAGGGTATGTGGATCGAGAATGGTGGAATGGGTCTCCTAGGGGCAGGATCATAATGTGTAGATCAAGGGGGGGAGTATATGTCAAAAGAGTTCCATGTATATATGACTGAAAGAAGCATAAAACATCAATGCACAATGCCTTATACACCTCAAAAAAATGCCTGTTGGCTGTCCTTTCCTCATCCACTATTGCCTCATCAATAGGTTGATATGTGGGCTGAAATTTGAGCTCATTTTTAGCCAATATGGATTGATTTGCAACACCTTTCTGAGAATTCATTTGCTCCTGATATGGCTGTGACCTAGCATCGTCGTACAAAGGTAGAAGTGTATCAAAGATGTCCTATGAGCATTCTTTTTGCTAAAGTTTTTACTACATAATAGCATGACTCACCAAAATATTCTTTGTGGCTAGATGGTAGAGTTTATACCTTTTCTTTCTAAGATGTATCCCACAAAAATACATTTTACTACCTTATCACCCAGCTTATTGCATTGTTGCTCATGTACAAGAGCATAAGCAAGACAACCAAAAACACGTAAATGAGCCATAGAGGGCTTCCTATCATTTTGTAAGCCTCATAAGGGATAATTGTCTACAAGGCCTTGGTGACTCATCTATTTAGCATATAAGTGGCACACATAGCTACCTCTAACCAAAAAACATGAGGGAAAACTTGGCCCTTAATCATGCAACCTACAATCTCCATGAGAGATCTGTTCTTGTGTAGACATTGCGTGATAGCAAATTAGCTACTCCTTTACCTAGTATGACATGTAAAGGTTATCATGCGTATTATTGTTTTATTGATTATGCTCTCATTGTCGGTATATGCAATGAAGAGGAACCTGTTTCCTTTGAGAAAGCACAAGAAAAAGATCATTGGATGTATGCCATGTGGGATGAGTATGACTCAATCCTTAAAAATTAACACTGGTATGTAGCAGATTTGCCTTATGGTAAAAAAGGCCATTTCGTAGAAAGTGAGTTTATAAGCTAAAATGTAAAGCTAATGGTAGTGTTGTGATCGCTACTACAAGGTAAGGCTTGTTACAAAGGGTTATGCTCAAGAGAAAGGCATAGATTATGATGATACTTTTGCACCCACATCTCGTACTATGATCAAGTGTAGTATTGCATTGGTAGTGCATTATGGTTGGAATGTACATTAGTTGGATATCAAGACTGCCTTCTTAAATGGAAACTTGCATGAGGAGGTTTATATATCTCATCCTCATGGTTTTATTGAGAAGGGGGAGGAATTTAAAGTATGCAGGTTAAGAAACGCTTTATATGGCCTTAAGTAGGCTCCTAAAACAGTATGAGAAGATAAATGCATACTTGGTTGCAAATGGTTTTGCAACAGTTCAACTGAAAGTACCCTCTATGTAAAGAGGAGTAAATATTATTTTTTGGTCATCATTTTATATGTTGATGACATGCTACTCATAAGCCTTAATGAGTAGAAGATTTCAACCTTCAAGGCTGAATTACATATGTCATTTGAGATGATAGATTAAGACTCATTGCATTATTATTTGAGCATACAATTTATGCAGTGTGATGATGCTATTGTGATATTACTGTCAAAATACATATGGAGGAAGGCTACTTACATAGTTTGGTCTTGAAGATTGTAAGCTTCTTGCTACACCAGTAGTAGAGAGAGCTATTGGGCTTAGTCTCCAGGATGCAAGCAAACCATTTAATGCATCACTTTATCATTCAACAAGCTATTGGGTGCCTCATCTATCTACGTAGTATAAGGCTATAAATTTAGTTTAGGGTCTCCAAGTTGAGCAACTTTATGCAAAGTCCTTAAAGTAAGCATTGGTAGGTTTCTAAGCGAGTATCAAGGAACTTAGTCCCTTGGCTTATTTTATGCTAAGGGGTGATGTTCAACTACATGCTTTCAGTGGTTTCGATAGGGTTGGATGTTATGACACTTCAGTATGCACATTGGTGGATTTTGCTTTCATCTTAGTGATCTATGCATATCATGACTCAATATCCAATAGTGGCCACTTCAAGAAGCTATGAATCTAAGTATAAGGTGGCTTCTTCAACAACTATGGAGTGTGTATGACTCAGATGCCTTTTGGAAAATCTTGGTGTTAGACAGTAGTCTACCCACCTCCATATTCAGCCTAATAGCCAGAGTGCATTAGCGGTTTACCAGAAACCTAGTGTTTCATGCTCACCTAAAGCATATTGAGGTGCATTAGTTGTTTGCAAGAAACCTAGTGTTTCATGCTCATATAAAGCACATTGAGGTGCATTATCGTTATGTCAGGGAGAGGTTCATTGTAGGAGAGATTAGCTTGGCTTATGCCTCTACACATGATAATGTGGTAAATATGTTTACAAAGGCTCTCTCATCATGAGAGTTCAAAGCTTTTCGTAAAGGCTCTCTCACGAGAGAAGTTCAAAGATTTTTGTAAAGCTTTGGGCTTATTACCATTCGGGAATAAATCAGCCACATGATCTCTATAGATGTTCACATTATCACTACAGGGGGGATTTGTAGTATTATCACCCACATGAGCCCTGTAGATGTTCATATTATCACTGCAAGGGGGATTTGTAGCATTTATATGGTAGTGATGTGTGGACATAGACTAATAATGGGCTATGACACTTTTTCTCTCTTTAGGAGGTTTTTTCCCTCGAGCATATGGAGTGTGTAAGTGACCTTATCATGTCACTTCACTTGTACTTCACTCATTCTCATCAATATACTTTGAGTGTTATGCTTCCATCTACCTCTCCTTACTCCTTGCATCAATGTGTGTGTTGTTACATCGATCTCCACTCCAATAGTTGATGTACGTGCTAATAATGGGTCAGGAAACTTTCTCCCTCTCTAGAAGGGTTTTTCCCTTGAGAATATGTATGCACTCTTATGAGTGTGTAAGTGACCTTATCATGTCACTTCACTTGTACTTCACTCACTCTCATCAATCTACTTTAAGTGTTGTGCTTCTATCTATCTCTCCTTGCTTACTGCATCAATGTGTGTGTGTTGCTACATTAATCTCTACTCTAATAGATGAAGAATCTTTCAGATAAAACCAAAGGAACAATTCCTCCTCCAAAGCTTGAGCCTATTAACTCCGATTTCTTTGAATAACTAAAATATCCAAACCAAAAAAACCTTTGGCAATAATTGACTCGATCTCCACCGAGATCTAAAGATCCATTTATTATCAATGCCACTCACTTCTAAGGTCTTTTAAAATTTTATTTGGCCTCTATTTCCTGGTGGAGTCTTTAGGAACTCTTCCTTGATATCTAGGAAGTGAAAGTGATAAAAAAAACACATGCTAGAAAACCTTAGACCATTTATAGCAAGATCTATACAGTTTTCCAAGGAAGCCCTGACACAAGAAAAAGGTAAGTAACCCCCATGGATGTGGAGTTGTTGTTTGCAGACGATCTTGTCTACTCTAGTCATCACCATTCCCTTAGGATAACTTTTACAGGGCAAGCCTACGATGTGGGATGATGCACGAGATTGGTTAGGAGGTAATGTAAAAGACAAATATGAGAGTGGGATGATGAAGAAGGAGATTCCAAAACTACTAGTGACAAGAGTATTCCAGAAGTTCTAATCAACAAGCTTAGAGAATACTGATACTATGAATGAGAGAATGTGAATGTAACCATTCCTATCTCTTATAAGTGATATCAAATTTCATCCATCCTTGATGGTAGAGCACGAGTGAGTATTTCAACTAAATCTTGCTACTTGAAGTGGGGAAATCTACCCTTGAACCCATAAGAGTCTCTATCAAAATGGCTAACGGATCACTAAAAATACCATTTGAAAAGTTCAATGAAATGCGAATGAAAATATGTGGAATTACCTTTGAGAATACCTTTGTTATTATAGGCCTATAAACTATGATGTTATCCTAGGTAGGACATTCATGAGATAGTGATTGATGATCCATGAACAACATTTATGTGAGAAAGAATTAGAAAATGATAAACGTCAACTTGGCTAATTATAGTGCTCACCTAGTCACTAGATCTCTTAGAGGACACAACATTCCATTCAAGGAAGTCCACTGAAATAAGTGTTTGTTTAAGGTTAAGATCTCAAATCTTGAACATAAAATTTGGTGAAACGAAACTTTTTATAAATGAAATACTTAATGTGGATCTTAAAAAGATTGGAGTAGCTATTAAGGGCGAATAAAGAGAAATAGCTCCAATTCTAGACTCATGGAATTGATGAAGCTATGGGTACTTTTGGAATCCACTAATATATGCACAACTCTCCCATTTATGGATCCAACCAAACACAGTGTGTTTGGGCTCTTGGAACCTGACATTAGCTCTTAAGAAATAGAGTATACACCCGCCGTTGAAATGTTTACATTTGTGGATACAACTTCATCCAACACATTCCCTTTGTCTCCTCCACTGAGATTAAAAGGAAATATTTTATGAAGGAGTGAACCTCAAGTGACTCATCATGTGCTTCTTCATTGTAATCCTTAAATTCTTCCCCATCATGGGAGTCCTTGTTGTTGGTATCTTCCTCCTCATCCATGAGGATCATAGTGGCCACAACCTTCTTTGACTTGCATTTGTGCCTGGGTGACCACCTTTCTTTGTATTTGAAACATAGAACTTTTATCCTCAACTCTTCAATCTTAGGATCATCTACTCTTTGAGCTTTATTGAAGGTTTGGGAAGGCTTATTGTTAAAACTATTGCCTTGTTTGCATCATAATAGGCTCCGCACTTGGACTATCCACCCCCATAAATTGTAGGGAATCATGGAATGGATGATTGGGTTAAAGGAAGGGAGCTTTCGCCAAAGTAGGAAGGAGTGATGGGGTTGGCTTAGAAAAGTATGTTATGGTACCCATAGGTTTAGATCTCCTATATTTGGGTTTATAAAGCTCCACCAATCTCATGAGATCTTTGATAGTGCTTGGTCTTTGGGTTGAAACATTTGCCTTGAAACTTTTTCATCTTCACGTTGTCATTCAATCCTTCCACAAACATTGAAAGCTTCATAAACTTCCTAATATACTCTCTCACCAACATCCCCTTTTGAGGTAGCTCATGAATACCACTTCTCACGGTCAAGTACCAATGGCCAAATGAATGCCAAATTCATTTCCCTCTTAAACTCATACCATGAGTGTGGCATGCTCCCTTGTTTAACCATGTATCTCCACCATTGATGAGCATAGTCCTCCATATGCACTGATGCAAATTGGACTATGTCTTGCTCATCTTTTGGGTAGAGCTGAAATTATGTCTCCAATTTAGCAATCCATTCCTCCAAATCGTCTCCCTATAAGATGTATCCATAGGTTTGAATCATAATTGTGGTGCTTTCCCATTCAATTGAGATGAACCGGCATGGAATGAAGTTGGTCCCATATCCTTCAAAAGTGGTCTTCTAGCATCCCGGTTGAGGGAGCCTTAATGTTGAAATCATGGGTAGCCTTCAAGGAAGCCTCTTGCCTAGAAGTTGATTTCCTTGCTTATTGCTTTCAACATAAGATTCTTAGAAGTTGATTTCCTTGCTTATTGCTTTCAACATAAGATTCTTAGAAGTTTTTCTTGCCAAATGACAACTTGATGCCCACCATTCTTCCCTTCATGATTACTAACTTGAGGCTGAATCATGGGTTGGGTCAACCTTTCCTCCATAACTACCTTGTATGTGGCACAATGATGTCAAACTTGGGTTCAAAGTGTAGTTGGTAGACTCCGACTTCTCCATGAGAGGTTTGAAGTCAAGTCAATCCACCAATAGTTGATAGACTCCAACTTCTCCATGAGAGGTTTGAAGTCAAATAGATCCACCAATAGTTGAAGACTCCAACTTCTCCATGAGAGGTTTGAAGTCAAATAGATCCACCAATAGTTGAAGAAGGAGGGCATAATTTGATGTAGGTTATGAGGCTTAAGGGTTCGGATTATAGCACTCTCCACATTCAACTCCTCTGCAAGAGGAGACAAAGCCTCAAGGACTCATGGATAAAGTTTGGAAGGTTCATGGGAATTTTTTGGACAGGCTTGACCCATAGTGTCCTCTATATTGTCCATAGTGTCATGATCATTCATATCCTCTCCATCCATTTCCTCAATGGCCAATCGACAACTTTCTTGGTCTCCCTTTTGGCTTGCCAACCAAAAAAACAGAAAATTTCCAAAAGTAGATGATAAAATAGAGTATAGATGTCAGAATGAGGTGAATTAAGGCTTGTTAGAAAGCTCTTAAGATGCCCTATCCATTTATGGAAAAAAAGTGAAAATTGTAGGTGCCATAGTATTCTTTGTTTTAGGGTTAACATGGATATATTTGAACATGAAGATTTGCTTCTAAAATCCTCAAAACTTATCAAGGTTCTTAGCTCCTGAGAATGCTCTAGGAGTGTACTAAACATTAGTATAAGGGGGTTTGACCTTGGTCAATGTGCAATCATTCTCTATTTTGACTTTTAGGTCAAAGTCAACCCTAAAGATTCGACCATTCAAATGACATCAAAATTGGGTGTAATTTGGATTTTTAGAGAGCCCTAAGGTTGTATTATCATCCCATGATGTCAAATGCCTCAAACAACTTGCTATTTTTGACTGGGCTAAAGTGCCTTCCGGTGAAGTTTGGAAATTTGGAAAGTCAAACGGTGCTCGATTTGAATAGTTGATGACTTGATAGGAATGGTCCCCTTGGCCTCTCCGTCATATGCCAAGGTACCCTCACACATCACTAGTATTCTAGGAAATGTAATGTGTAGTGTTGGTCTATATGAATCTCAAATGTGGGTAGAGATGCTTACAATGAGTTGAGCATGAACTCATGCTGCAATTTCATATCATTAACCAACATAGAATGGATTCAAATGTATATGAATCTCAAATGTGGGTATATGAATCTCAAATGTGGGTAGAGATTCTTACAATGAGTTGAGCATGAACTCATGCTGCAATTTCATATCATTAACCAACATAGAATGGATTCATGCTTCCTTTCATTGTCCATAGTAGCTCCTAAACATCAAAACCACAACCAACAATCACAACTTATGCCAAATATGAGCATATTTCCATCAATTCTTCATGCATATAAGCCTAATAACATTCCAAGGCATCAAATGAGTGTAGAAGCTTTGATGAATGCCCTCTTAACTCAATGAAACCAAGATGGACATGAATCATTCCATAAGCATGTAAATGGCTTCAATATACAATCCAAAGCATCAATAGTGTATCCATAGCATGTATTGTCATTCAACACATCATCACCTATGCAATTGGAAATCCATAAGATTGAAATTCCATCCAATGATGCAACAATAAGAAAATTCTTGGCCAAATGTCCAAAATGAAAGCCTATGCAAGCATTATGGCATTAACAATGCTTCTAATAGCCTTAGTGAGTTCCCAATGTTAAAAGGGAATGGCCCAATTTTTATAAATGAGATTTTCTTGAAGAAATCCCTAAATTCCATTGAATATTTCAACAAAACAACCAAGGAATCAAGATATGGCAATAAAAAATCACTAATGGCCCTTAGGCATCACCAATGCTTGTAGTAGTTGATGGATATTTCCATCTTTTTGTGTAGATTTGTGAAGCACTAATCTCTGATTTGTCCACTTCAAGAGAGCTCCAAAATCTCCAAGATCTTCAAGAAATGCACCAAGAATGTCCCATTTGACCTCCCAAGACCATTGCTAAAGTAGAGAAGCCAACAAGTCTTGCACAATGGCAAGTGGTTGAAGCAAATAAAACCCCTATAGGCTAGAAATCGTTGGGGAGAGATGCAAAAAATACATAATGCTGCCAAATGTGCCTTATAGCTTGTAGATGGTGTGCATGATGATTCTTGGACACTTTATGATCAAGTTATCCTCAAGCTGGATGGCATTAGCCATGATGTCCTCTCAGGTGATGATATCTCTAAAATGACGAAGCCATTATGGATATGTTCATATTTAGGCTGGTGGATAAATCGATCAAGCAATTGACTGTTGGAAAAGTGTTCATGTACAGTAAAATGAGAGTTCAAATGCTTAAGAGATGACTAATAAAATCTTTCACTAACTCATCTTCTTCTCTCTTAGCTTTGTGCAACTGTAAAGCCACACTCCACAAAGCTCCCTCGCGTACAAATTGCTTTAGGAATAACCTTCAAAGCTTAGTAAATTTTAGATGTTCTTTAACTCTCAAAGTCTGATACCAATCACTAGCCTTGCCATCTAGTATAAGGCTAAATGCATTGGTCTTTGCAAGCTCATTCCTCTCACCTAGGGACTTGCAAACTTGGTCGAAGACCTCAAGGTGTCTTCTAGGATCGCCCTCTCCATTGAACTTGTTACTTGGGGGGTGCACTACTAAGAGACCCTATTATCACATGCGTTAAAGGGTATTCAAAAAACCCCTTATCTATGAATTTTTCATGAATAAAATGACCCCTTTTTCTATTTAAACTTACGGGTTTTTTTATAATAGATCAAAAACCCCCTTCTGTAAATGTATTTCTATAAATTTATCTTAAAATTTTAAATAAAAAAACCCCTTGTGTAATGAACTCATGTGCTAGAATTAAATATATTTATGTGCACCCCCCCCCCCCGAGACATGTTTTGTTGATGTCCAGCATCTTTCAATGTTGTCGGTCACCACATTCCTTCTTGGAACACCTTTCTTCCCGTGATTTCTCCAAAAAAAGTGGCCTTCATAACATAGCTTATTGTTCATGCTTAGGATGCATCTCCTCTAATACAGTTGTCCTACCACCACCATGAATGACTTGCTCTGGAGAGTCAAATGTTTCCTCTGATCTCTAAACATGTATAAAAGACAAGTTGGAAAGTAACAATAACATCTCATAATACCAACTTGGTCTCTCTCCATCATCTATGATGAAGAGGTGAGCATCTGGGGAATCATCCCCCACCCCATCTGGGCTTTCTCTTGACTCCAATCTAGACAACAAGAAATCTGCCACTGCGTGTTTATTCCCTGGGGTGTGCTTGATGGTGAACTCAAACTCTTGAAAATATAGCATCCATCTGGCTAACTTTCCTGCCAAGTCTGCGTTGTTCACTAGGTGTAAGAGTGCCTTATGGTCCACATGAAATTTTAAAACATTACCCAACAAATAATGCCTGAATTTCTTGATTGAGTGGATCATTCTCAGTGATTCCTTTTCCGTGTTGGAATAATTTCTTTCTAGATTTGATTGTCTTCTGCATAATAAACCGGTTGGAACCAGCCTTCATGTGACTCTTGCGTCAAAGAACTTCCTATGGAAAAGTCAGAAGCACACGAATACATGGAACACCAAATCAAAATTTAGTTGCTAAAGAATTGGTGCTAATGATAGGATCCATTTTAGATTCTAGAATGCTTCTTGATAGGCTTGCGCGAGTAAACATATTCTACATTCTTCACCATTAGACAAGGGTATTGCCACGTTTGCCAAGAACCTCATGAACCTATTGTGCCACTTGATTAATCCCAAGAATCTGGCTAGCTCCTTGGTATTCTTGGTCAGATGCAGTTTTACTATGATCTCGACTTTTGCGGAGTCCATTGATAGTTCTTCTATAGACACTGTGTGTCCTAACTAAGATTCGCTCGTCAGCAAAGGCACACTTAGTTGGATTGAGGCTTAGTCAAGCTATTCTGCATTTCTCTACACATCATCAAGGGCTTTATGTGGTCTTCTTGTCTTCCAAACACATTGAAGTCATCCTTGAGGACCCTTATGAAGGTGGTTAAATATTCATAGAATATTTCTTGCACCATTATCTGGAACATAAAGGCAAAGTCACATGAAGATCTCGGCGCAATTAACCATTTTCATTGCTTAAAGGACAGAGAAGATTGTCTCATCCATGAGAGAAAAAGTGAACCAAACTATGATATCAAGGCCCCATGAGTTTCAAGATAAGCTACAATAAGTATAAAAAATGACTTTGAGATAAGCAAGAAGATGATAGAGGAAAGGATATCAAAATTACATAAAGATAAGAGAACTTAAAGAAACCAAGGAGCACACCTCACCTCATCTCTTCAACAATCAAAGGTAGATCTACAAAAAGAGGAGGAGGCACTTTAGGCATTAATCTTCTGGAGGCCATAAAGTATGAGAGGGGGATTCAAAGGGACACAACTTTTAATGTGGGAGATACACCTTTTTGTTAGTAGGGAGAAATGTCCGAATAGGCATGGGGGGGCATATCCAAAAAAGGAAGGGGCGACTAACATCCCCGTGGGCAGGCAACACAATCACGCTTATTAGTAGGGTTCATCTTTCTTGTAGATAACACTGAGTGTGTATCCCCTAAAGTAGTTGTGCTAAGAAAAATAAGCAATTACGCATTTGTGTAGAGTATAAACAAATGAATAAGGGTACTGTGAAAGACTACTATCCCCTTCCTTTTATAGATCAAATTCTTGATTTCTTAGTTGGGAGGGAGCTCTATTCATTCACGGATTGCTTTTCTAGGTATATTTAAGTAGCCATAGCCAATGCGGATAAACTAAAAACCACCTCTGGGACCTATGCATATCATGTCATGCCATTTGGGTTATTTAATGCACGAGCCACATACCAATGCTTCATGCATGAATCTTTTTGGGATGATTTGTCTGAGTTTCTTAAGATTTTCATGGATAACCTTGGGTTGGGAATTGCGAGATACAAACACTTGAGAGGCTTGGAGTATGTCTTTGGGTGGTATAGAGAGAAATCTATAGCCTAAATCCACAAAAAAATGTGTCTTTGGGGTAGAGTATGGTATCTTGTTGGGACATCTTATTAGCAAGCATGGCATAGTAATTGACTCTTTCAAGGTTGAGGCTCTTATCTAAACACCAACACCAAAAACAGTGAGATAGTTGAGGGGTTTTCTTTGGGCAGCTAAACGCTATAGTCGATTCATTATGTTCTCCTTCCCTTGAATACTCTCTTGAGGGTTGAGATAAAGTTTGTGTGGGTAGAGGGGCACCAAAAGTCATTTGATACCCTTCAAGATGCCTTCACCAAAGCTCCAATTATGAAACCTCCTGATGCTAATAAGACCATTTCACCTTTACTCATCTTGTTCATGACATGTCATCTCAGCTTGCTTAGCTGAGAAATATGATAGGAGGGATCACCCCATAGCTTATCTAGATCCAAAAGTTGAAGGATGCAAAAACTCAATACACTTTGGTGGAGAGAGAATGTTTAGCCATTGCAAAGATAGCTAGAAATTTTTGACCTTATCTTACTGTGTAGCACACTATCATCTATGTACCAAAAGATTCCCTTAAGCTTTTATTGAATAAGTTAGAGCCCCCTAAGAGAATCATGAAGTGGGTAGTGGAGTTACAAGCCATCGATTTATGAGTTAAAAACCAAACCCCCTTCTCTTCAAAAACTGATGGATTGCTAATGACCTCCCAGATGTTGAAAAAGAAGCACCTAGTGACCCGGTGGTTCATATTGAGAAATCTCAAGAGTGGTATGACAAAATAGCCACAAAATTTTCTACCTTGGAGTTTCCCAATGAGTTGAATAGAGCAAAAAAACCATTGCATCACACAAGTGGGATTGGGAAGGATCATAAGTTATGTGTTATTGTTTGGGCATATAATACTACATATAAGGACCCCTTTTTCATTGGTTTATGGACAAGAATGTGTACTTCCCATTGAGCATGAATTTTTGAGGTTAAGGTTTCTACATGAGCATAACCTCCCTTTAGAAGAGTCTTTGCAAGAAGAGAGATTAAACACTTTGAATCATTTATATGAGTGGAGGTTGAGAACTTACATCAAGAAGTTTCCAAAAGAGACAAACAAAACAATGAGCTAGAAAAGCCAAATCTTATGAGTTTGAGAAGCACCAATGAGTCTTGCTTTATGATGTCCACCATGAGTTGTTCCCAACAAGAAAGCTTAGTCATGTATAGCCAGGTCTTTATCGTATAGTTGAGGTGAAACCAAATAATCAGATCCGGTTGGCAGAAATGGATGGGACATGGTTTCCCACTAAAACCAACATTGATAAAATCAAGCCATATTAGATTTGATTCGTTTTCTCACTATGCATATGAATCCCTTTTCTCCTTTGTGTTGCAGATGAGGAGGTAGTAGTAGATAGGTGGACTGTGGTTAGATGTCTACAAAGTCTGGATCATGTAGCATTGTTATACATCATCTTGAAGGGTGTATTAGTCTTCTACGGGTTAGTTTGGGAGAAATGTTTAGTAACAATATGTCTGAATATCAAGCTTTGTTCATTGGGGTTGAGGGCATTGAGAAATTTGGGGCATCTTTGGTTCATGTTAAAGGGGATTCACAATTAGTTATCCACCAACTTTTGGGGACTTCTAAAATGCTTCATCCTCTCATGCATTAATACTGCCAACAAGCCTATAATCTTCTTTCGTATTTTCATGACCCCATTATTGAGTATGTCCCACATTGTCAAAACACCATTGCCAACACACTTGCCATGATGTCTCTATTTGGATCCTTTGCCCAAAAGCTAGAGACTTTATCAACTTGTTCTTGCTTATTTAGAAGATCTTAGCACTATTTGGGAGGATATTCAAACCATGAAGATCTTTGGGGTAGAGAGTATATCTTTAGAAGTGGTCATGTTGCGAGAGATCAATGTTATGCTTTGGAAAAATTAGTTTATGCTCTTACACACATTCTGCGACAGTTACACAAAGTCACTTTTTTTCAAGTAGATCCATTATACCTCATTATAGTTATGTAGCCCAATGGATAAGGCACCAATCTAACCAAAAATTTGGGTTCACACTAGCAGGCTAGTTTTCCCGAAGGACGCCACTGTTGGAGTTTTTTTTTAACCCCAGACATTTTTTTTAGTGCATTGCATGTGTATCATTATTTATCAATTGTCCATGCATTATATTTTAAATATTAGCTCACACCCTCACGCTGTGACAATTACAAAAGATGCTCTCACTTGGTCTCGGCCAAAGTTTCTCGTTCTCATAGAAAATTTCAAAGTAAAGGTAAAGTCGCATCCTGAAGACCTTGGCACACTTAACTATTTTTAGTGCTCAAAGGACAGAGAAGATTATCTCGTTCATGAGAGAGAAAGTGAACCAAACTATGATATCAAAGGCCCATGAGTTTCAGGATAAGCTACAAGAAGTATAAAGAAGGCTTTCGAGATAAGTAAGAAGCTGATAGAGAAAAGGATCTTAGAATCACATAAAGATGAGAGAACTCAAAGAAACCAAGGAGAAGATGGCCATGGAAATTGATAGCCCACCAAATGATAGCACACCTCACCTCATCTCTTCAAGAATCAAAGGTAGAATTACAAACAAAGTAGGCGACACACTTCAGGCATTAATCTTTTGGAGGCCACAAAGGATGAGGGGGGATACACCTTTTTGTTGAGGGAGAAATGGCCGAATGGGAATAGGCATGGGGGCACAATAAAGAACGGAAGGGGCATGCAACAGCCCCGTGGCAAGCATGCACCAAGCACCACAATCACAACAAGAAACACAGACACCAGACAACGCAAAGCATGCAGTAGTGAGTGCGGCCACCACTAACACGCAAAAGTACATGGGCGCCAACATAGCCAGCAGACCAACGCAGCAGCACAACAACTGCTCACAAGGAGAGATTTAACCCCCCCCCACCCCCCCCCCCCCTCTCTCTCTCTCTCTCTCATTTACTTGTTGGAATAGGAATAGTGGTATCTAAACCCTAATTTTAAAGCCTAATAGTGGCTATGTCTATGGCTATAGCTATGGCTATGTCTATCTAAGAATTCAATGAATTTGAGTATTATTATGCTTTCATTGAGTCTTCTTACTTATAATTAGGGTTCTATTACATTTTTCATTAAAACATGGGAAGATTTGGATCATTACAATGATGTATGTATAGAAGCTCACATGGGCAAACAGCCACAGAGCATTGTAGGTGTACCTCAAAGATCCACAATTATGGCGGAGAATATGTTCGCTTGATTTGGATATTTTGTTTGGCCATAGAAGGCTTGCGCAACCCATGCCGGTGCAGGCTATAGGCCATGGCCATGGCTATGACCACTGTACGTCTATGTAGGCAGTATGTATATTCCTAAGCATAGAATGGAATCATTGCCTGTTGGGATGGAGCATAAGTGTATAGCCATTGTTGGTGATTACATTTCCACAGGGGTAGATTTCTTAGGAAACAAGAAGAATCCCATGTACACAGAGATTCATAAGCATGTCATGAGATAGCGGCCTCAAGGTAGAGGGTGTGTGAGGAAGGGGAAACCTGTCGGGTGGGCAACAAACTTTATTACAACAAACTTTATTTTTCTTGATCTCCCCTTTCGGTGGATTTCTTTATGGTTCTTCACCTCGACCTGCGTGGGATATGATCATAGAGGAGAAAGTGCGATATGGGATATCAATGGCAGATTCTTCACTTTTTGATCATGGATGGCTACTCATTATGGCATCCAATGGAGGTATGATTGATATTTTTTGCTTGTTGCATGGGGAAACTTGGTATGGTTCAAAGAATCAAATTATAACTTAGGTGCTTTTCTTTTAGGGCATGCCGTAGGGTGGATTGAGCGGTATTGTTGTGTATTTGATCTTGAGATTTGGCATCGAGTTATTGTCATGCATCACTTTGCTTATGGCCATGTGGTGCTTGCAAGATTTACGATAGAGGTATGTCCACTCTTCTTTTGGTGTTTAATGATGCTTTGGTATGTTGTGCTTTGTACTTTTGCATACATTAGCTACTGAATATGTTCTTTGTCTTGTTTTGGGTCCTTGCAGTATAGTATATCTACATTACTTATGATCCCACAGATGAAGGATGGATCCACCTATCTACTTTATCGGATAGTACGCCTCTATTTGAGTCCCTTTAGATGCGGCCATTGGAGTCCATTGCATACCATCACACCTGCACTGAGAGCTAGGGGACTTGATGGTGCTGAGTGGCGTGGGACAATGGAGATTAGCCATACATTCATGGCTTGCTATTTGAAGTTGTGCCATCTCGCGGTGGTATAGAAGTAAAGCTGGGTTTCAGCACAGCCCCAATCCTAAGGGCATGCCTTCACACTGGTCGCATGTGCATTTCAATGGATGTGGACGATAGGTTTATCACGTCTAATGGGTAGCCTCTTCTTTATTGGAAAAAAAAGCTAGAGGTGAGGATGCCAATACTTCACTTATTGGGGATGATATGGTGGACGTACTATGAGGAGCAATCCGTCGGCTAGTGAGCACCTTCACCTCGTATTCATTGGCACTATTATTACTTGATATGGTAGACATACTATGAGGAGCAATCTGTACGGCTAGGTGAGCACCTTCACCTCGTATTCATTGGCACTATTATTACTTTTTCATTTACTATATTAGGACATTTTTTGGTGGATTTCCATGACTCTATTGGTATGGATTTGTGAATGTCATGGGAATATTGGCTATGTCTTAGGTGCAATGGTGCTATTTTATTGTGTTTGGCACCTTTCAATGCTTTTTTTTTTCATTGTCAATTCATATATCAACATTTTTTTTATTGGTGATTTATTGAACGATGCTTTGAAAGAGATGGAATTTTTCATTTGCTTGGCCTAAATTTTCTTCTTGTTGTTGTTTTTTTTTGCATAGATGATGATTTGGTCTTTTTTTTTTCGTTATTTTTTTGTCTATGTGAAGTATGCTACTAGAGTATGTTGAGGCAATTGTAGGACACATGGTAGCTGATCCCCGATATGATCATGGATGTCGAGAAAACCAACACAAATGCAACTTGTTTGTCGATGATGAGTGCAACTCTGTGTAGTCCAATGGAGCACAAGCGATTAGCTACTAGCTACGTTTTCACTGTTGCGCAGTTGGTTTTGCGCAGTTGGTTTGTGGCTCCTTGTGCCATCTATGAACGGAATGTTTCTCTAATTAAGTAAATGAAATCTCAACCTTTTTTGTGCCAAAGTGACATGATCACGTACAAAAGTGTGTCCATTACTTATTCTTGCATATGTGCATCAAAACAATGTATGTTTAATAGTATTGATGACGGGATTCGCTCATTCTTTATTTTGCTCGTAGCTCTCCTACCAGTAGCATGTACTGCCCCACAAGGAAAATTTTGAATTGATTCAATCAAGTTGCATGAGGGGGGTTTTGAATCGGTTATTTGTTTACTTATGTAGCCACCTAATAAAAATTATCTACCTAACTAACTCATACAACACCTACAAGCTATAGTTTAATCTCTTTGCTATCCACACCAAGCCTTTCATGTTCTCTTACATTACATGAATGGACTATGTGAAATGTAAAGAGGAAAATGCCGAGCTAGCAATAAATGCTACACTAACGATAATCTACAATTACACCTTTTATTATCTTGCATACTTTTGATGGTCTTTAAAACCAATATAATGAGGAACCTTTGGGATTTAGATCTTTGATTAAGAGACCTAAGACCCTTAAAATATGGTGTTATTCTAGCAAGACCAAAATTCGGGGTGATCAATGAGTGGTGACTTGTTAACATGCATCTCATAGCCTTTTTCCATTCAAACCTCCCATGGAACATCACTCTATAAACATGTGTATATATGTATGATTCTCGATATTCAACTTCGTTTTGCAATTAGAGTGCATGATGTGTTTGTTGGAGAAATCATAGTCAAAGAGTATGTTCTAGTGTATACTAGGAACTAGTTTATGAGTCTTTGTGTGAGAGAGTGCCACATGTCACTTTGGGAGTTATCCCATAGGCATATGGTACTTGAATGTGTGTGTTCACTCTATAAGAGTGATATACTTTCTTATGTGTCACATCAATCAAATCAAGCTATCTTGTTCTACATGTAAGTACTTGTTCATTGCTTTCATTTCCATTTCATTGTGTGCCATCTTTCCTTTCTGCACCTAGAGTTAGCTTGCTCTCTTGTTCCAACATGGTATCAAAGCCATGGCATATTGGGTCTCATACTCTTTGCTCTGAGGGGGGATGTTGGAGAAATCATAGTCAAAGAGTGTGTTCTAGTGTGTACTAGGAACTAGTTTATGAGTCTTTGTGTGAGAGAGTGCCACGTGTCACTTTGGGAGTTATCCCATAGGCATATGGTACTTGAGTGTGTGTGTGTTCACTCTATAAGAGTGATGTACTTTCTTGTGTGTCACATCAATGAAATCAAACTATCTTGGTCTACATGTAAGTACTTCTTCATTGCTTTCATTTCCATTTCATTATGTTTGCCATCTTTGCTTTCTGCACCTAGAGTTAGCTTGCTCTCATGTAGAGTGTTTTGGATGTGTGCCATTGTAGCCTAGGGAAAGTGATCCCATGCATTTTGATATTTGTGGATTTCACAAAATTACTTTTTCCAATCTCCTATAATAATAATACCAATATTATTATTGCCAATTCCCTATAATAATAATACCAAGGTTCAGTGAAACACATTGTCTAACACCTATGTACATATGGAAGCCACATTTTTTAGGAGCCTTGGCGGCATAATGGTCAGCATCTTAAGTGTGGATCACTATTTGGATGTCACATCCTTGATAGAGGCAAGTGGTTTCAAGCATATGATGTTAAATACTGAGGCATGCCTCTCATCACTACCATCAATGGGATAAGGAGGTGAGGCAAGCTTATATACATGATTCTCTCCCCTTAGTCGATGGCAACATATTGTTATTACTCCTTGATTCGTTCACACCATTATGTGTACATTATGCATGTGACATTGTTGATGGTGGCATCCTTGTTAGAAAATATGTGATCTAGCATCCATTCTTAGTGTGAGATCCTTAGTGATATCTTAGAGTGTCTTGTTCAAAGGTTGGAAGGCTCATTTACTAGAGTAATTGAGTGTAGGTATAGTAGATACTTTCCTACTATGATTGAGGCATCACCTTTTAGGTGAGACTGGTGAGAAATCTAAGCGAGGTGGAGAGATTCATGGGCTCTAGGCACCCCCTTCTCTCGAGCCTATATAAACAGGGTATACTACTCACTCTCTAGTGCTAAGTAGAGATCCAAGTGGAGAGCTTAATGCCCATGCTTTGTGTACTTGCTTAGTGATTAATATGCTAAGTGGTACTTTGTGTACTTGCTTAGTGATTAATATACTAAGTGGTACTTTGTGGAAATACTCTCCTCTTTGCATTTTCATTAGCATGTGTTTATGTGATGTTTGGTGGTGACCTTGACTACATTCTATTGTTCATTGGTTACATCTCATTCTTATCTAAGTGGTGGCATGTGTTGCTCTAGTGGTTGGAGTTTTCTTATTTGATAATCATTTCCATTTTTTGATTCATTTAATCATTGTCAAGCTTAAGCTCACACCATGTCTTTTAACATGGTATCAGAGCTCTTTCCATGGGAGTGTAATCCTTCATGTGTTGATAGGATACATCTTAGTGATTGTGGGTATATGTGTGATTTTCTCACAAGCATTCTCTCTTATCATTAAGTGGTATCTTTGGTGAGAGGCTCATTGTTGCATTTGTGGTTGAATCATCACTTCATTGGGTGGCACATCGGAGCGTAGAAGAAGGTGTCAAAATCTATCCACACACATGTGTGTAAGTCTCTATGTGAGCACAACATTCTATGTGAATTTTGCTTTATGCAAAAACCTAATCATTATCTTAACTATCACTTTCATCCTCTTAGTGAGTGGCACATTGAGACATTAAGGGAGAGATCATCTCTTAGTGGACACACCATTGTGGGTGTGAACAAGTATTAGAAGAAGGAAACCTCTATGTGAGAGATACCTTGTGTGAGAGCATAGTATTGGTGGTATGATTGCATTGTGAAAGAGGGTTGAGTACATCAATCTTGAAGTATTAGCTTAGAGACCTCCTTCAAGGCCATCATCAACAATCTGAAACTCTTGATTAACACTAAATTCAATGGAGTACAACATTGATGCTAGAGCAACATTATAATGAAGATACTCCTTGTTTTTTCTGAGTGACATAAATAGTGTGAAAATAGCACTACTTGGAGGCTTCAATTGCCTTCTTGTGGGCATCCTCTGCAACCATTATGCTAGGGATTTAGTAGCCCACCTCAAGGCGTCAAACACCTAGTCTTGAGCTTGAAGAAATTGCATGAAACCAGATGGCTACAATCAGATTAACAGGTGGGGGTCACAGAGCTCTTGTGTTGCTAAGAAGAGAAGGAGAGTTGGAGGCTCTCATTCACCTCACATTGCACAAAATCATATGCATTCGGTGAGGGCTTGTGTAGCCTTGCTTGTGGCGAGTCGGCTCAGTAGCAAACCAGCCCAAGACCGGTGCCTTTGAGAGAGTACACTATTGCAATTCCAGCAACAGGGTAAGATGGTGCTCATTGCAGAGAACCAAGTGCCATCCCTTCTCATATTAGCCCTAATTGGCGGTTAAATCGCACCCATTGACCACATCACCCTCTGGAGTAGCTCTGGACACAATAGCACAGCGCAAAACATCTTGATTTACTCCACGATTGAAGAAAAAATTACCCTCCACCACCTGCTGTTTTTCCTCCTTCATTTTAGGAAACGTGAAGGTGAAACAAAGGTTTATAACTCTTGTGGTTTAAATCATTTGAATTTTCCAAACCTTAGTGGTTATAAGGGTTATTAAAACCTTGATCTCTTTGTGAGATTTGAAAAAGGTTCATTGCATTCTTGGTGAATTTATGGCACTCATGTTGTACAATGCTCTAACACTATAAAGAGCATCTCTCATCTTGCATTTCTTACTGAAAAGAATTAAAGGGTGTGGTTTGTTTACCAAATGCCAAGGTATTTACACACTAAAACTAAAGCTCAAATTGCATTACCCAAAGATTCAAGGACCACTTTCAAGATTGAGGCAAAGTCACATTACCTGGAGTGGTCAAAGTTGATGTGTACACATCTTCACCTTTTTGGTGTGAAGGGATAATTGAGTGGAGCATTTTATTAGTGAAAGACAAGCTCCATTGTAAAATCCTAGAGCTATAAAGGAATTCCCTACTTGTGTAACACTGTGTGTGTGTGTGTGTGTGTGTGAGGTTGAGTACCATGGCAAATATGGTGGGAAAAATGTTTGATATAAAAACATATAAATTTGATGGATCCAAGTATCATACTTGGTGCATCAAAATGCAAATGTGTCTCATAGAAAAAGACATATGCGGAGTGGTTAATGGCACTAAGAAGAGGTCAACAAACAGAGATCCAGATCTCATTACTAAGTGGACCAATTTAGACTCCAAAGCATTATCTCTCATCATTTGTGGCCTAGGTGATAGCCAAATCCATCAAGTGAGCTCAGTAAAAACTTCCAATGTAGCATGGCATAAGCTCAAGTCCCCATATTTGGGCAAACCAATGCAGCTGCTAGGTTCTTAAGGAAGAAACTTTACAGGATGGAAAAGGATGACAAAGCCAGTGTTGCTTCTCATGTCAATGACATTCGATGTATGATTGATCAACTTAGTGATGCAGGTGTTACCATTGATGAAGAGGAGGCCATCCATGTGTTGCTCTCCAGCATGCCTCCTTGTTATGAGCAATGTGTCTTAGTGATAGCCAATTAAATCAATCATACTCTTCCCTCAGTGACTTCTACCCTCATTCTGGAGGAAACCCGTATGGAGGGCTCCAAAGCTTGAGCTCCTTCAACAATAGTTCTAGTGGAGCATGCCTATTCCACTACAGTCAAGGACAAGAAGCCCAAGGCTCCTCGGACTTACTAATATTGCAAAAACAAGGGCCACAATCATCGAAGATTTCTCCAAAAGGAAACAGGATGAAGAGGAGAAAGAGAAGGGCAAGGGAAAGAAACTAGAGAAAGAGGAGGCAAACTTCTCTAACACATAATTCTAGCAGTTGTTATTTATGACATCTTATAGCCCGTGGGGCATTTTTTAATATCTTAGTGATGTCTTAATGATCTTTATCTTAGTGGTAGATCTGATCCAAGGTTGCCCTACATGGTATGGATGCTTGATCAAGGGAGGGTGTTAGAAAATATGTGATTTAGCATCCATTAAGGGAGGGTGTTTGCAAATATGTGATCTAGCATCCATTCTTAATGTGAGATCCTTAGTGATACCTTAGAGTGTCATGGTCTAAGGTTAGAAGGCTCATTTACTAGAGT
Source organism: Cibotium barometz (assembly GCF_041138505.1). NCBI lineage: Eukaryota > Viridiplantae > Streptophyta > Polypodiopsida > Cyatheales > Cibotiaceae > Cibotium > Cibotium barometz. The sequence continues at coordinate 30,838,364 of NC_141051.1, forward strand.
AACTGAGTGTAGGTTTTGTAGATACTTTCCTATGATTGAGGCATCACCTTTTAGGTGAGGCTGGTGAGAAATCTAAGGGAGGTGGAGAGATTTATGGGCTCTAGGCACCTCCTTCTCTTGAGCCTATATAAACAAGGTATACTACTTATTCTCTAGTGCTAAGTAGAGAGCCACATGGAGAGTATAATGCCCATGCTTTGTGTACTTTCTTAGTGATGAATATACTAAGTGGTCCTTTGTGGAAATACTCTCCTTGTTGCATTTTCATTAGCATGTGTTTATGTGATGCTTGGTGGTGACCTAAGTACATTCTATTGCTCATTGGTTACATCTCATTCTTATCTGAGTAGTGGCATGTGTTGCTCTAGTGGTGTGAGTTTGCTTATGTGATAATCATTTCCATTTTTTGATTCATTCAATCATTGTCAAGCTTAAGCTCAAACCATGTCTTTTGACAATCCTTTGGTATCCCTAGCATGTGGAGTGAGAGGACAATACTTTATGAAGAAGGTGCATAAAGAAAGTTGGCAAGTTGATACTTTATGAGAAGAATCATGAGCACCTCTTCAACATGTCACTTCATTGTTGATACCCACCCTTAACCTCACACCAACTATTGATTGTGTTGCCACCTTGCAAGTATAATCCTAGATTTGTGCCCTTCAAAGTTGTTTCAACACTTCAAGCTTTCAATCTTGGGGTGGTGATTTATATCAAAGTAACTATATAAAATCATCCAAAAAAGATAGTTTTCCATGAAACTATTAAGTTAAAAACAAGTAGTGTGAAGAACTTAGAAATCCATTACCAAGAACACTAATAGTGTATTTTGAGTGTACCAAAAGAAACAATGCTTGTCACTCTCTACAAATAGTTTCAAAGTCTATGGAGAATGGTAGCACATTTAAGAGAACTTAAAAAGGAATTTTTAAGTTAAAACATCACAATAAGTTAGTTGGAAAAAATATTAACTACCAAAAGCATTGACAAACATAATTTTCCATGGTCATCATTTTGGCACTTTTTACAAAAATGGCTTAATTTTTTATTTTTTATCTTAAAAATACCTTAGATAATTCTTCAAGAATGCTAAAAATACAATTAAAAAAATTTACTTATATGCATTTAAGCCATTGGCTTGTACCTTCCATCAACTACGAAGATACCTTTTTACATACTTCTCCTCAAGCATAAGGTTATTATGGTATTTTCTACTATTTTTGATATTTGAAAATTTTGTAAATTTGCTACATATATTATTTCTTTCCAAGACTTTTAGCTTATGTGGATGCATGCGAACTAAGTACACTCAAGTACTTTCATGTGATTTTGAGTTTATTTTCCTCCATTTCTAGAAAATTAGTATACCAATCTTGAGCCTCAGGTTTTGTGCTTGATAACTTTTTGGATTCAATCTACTTAAAATCAATGTGACCTAAAGTATAGCCAACATGACATGCATTTAAAAATTAATTTCTATTTTAACATCCAATTTTAGTTCCTATTCAAATCCTTGAAAAGACTATGAAGTATTTCAAATTTTCTAAATATCTTCTTGAGAAGTCAACTTTTGCATTAGTCATCTATGGAAAGGTAAAGTAAGATATTTACCTTTCTAAAGAAGTTCAATTTTCCAACACACCTTCCTACAAAAATTAGGCCCCACTTGAACAAATAAATGCCATGTGAAATGGTTGATTTTGTATTTTAATACAATATTATAGTCATATGTCAAGTATGTTAGCATAGAATTTAGCCCACAGTATCAATGCAAATTAATTTAAGAGTATTTTCTTTAAATTTTAATCAGCCACCAATCTCCCTATTTTTCTATCACTAACTACCTTTCTCTCTCTCTTCTTGTGTCAATGAATTAGCAGGTGAGTCTCTCTCTCTCTCCCTTCAGTTTTTAAAGGCATTTGATAGGTTTTATTTGATCTCTCCTTAAATGCATAACACATGAAATTAACCTAGGATTAAAACCCAATAATCATTTCCTCATTTTATTAGTTTCTTTATCCAAGTCTTGAATTTTACAATCCATGAAGAGAAACCAACTTGTCACATGGTGGTATGGTGGTGCCCAAGGAGGTGATGGGGTTAAGACCATCCACCACAGAATTCACTTGGCTTGACTATTGGCGAGTTTTGCTAGAGACAAGAGGCAGATTGTTATGTGAAGAAGTAGCTGATGAGGTGGTTGTTGTTGTTGCAGTATAGGACTAGGCACATTAAAGTGTATTACCACTATGTTAGAGAGAGACTCCATGCAGGAGAGATCAATCTCATTTACTGCAGTACACATGATAATATGGCAGATCTTTTCACTAAAGCTTCCCTTTCAAAACCTGATCTTTAATCTCTATAAATCTCACATTTGTACTACACGGGGGTTTGTTAGATATCTAGTAGTGCTACACCGCGAGGTCATGCACTTATGCCATGGACACTTTTGTCCCATTATGCACATGAAAAAGGCATTTACTATGGTGAGAACTTTGCACCCACATGTCGTATTATGACTACCATGTGGAGTATCAGCCTATTTCAGTGCCTCAGTTGGTTCGTAATATCACGAGCTACCTTTAGGAGGTGGCCGTCTACTCGTACACAAAATTTCTTACATATGAAATTGATTGTAAGGATTTTCCCAATGTGCCCACCCCAACCATCATCAGCAGTTATTACTGGCATCTTCCCACGAATGCCACGATCCGTTAACGGCATGGAGGTTGTCAGAGGTAATGAGGTGCACCCCCGAGACTAACCATTTTGCCGATGGTAAATTATTTATAGATCCCCATGTGTTGTCTTAAACATCCTAGTCCAAAAAAAATCATTACTTTTGGCAGCAAAAATGCTTCACAAGAAGCATTGGGAGGCAGGTTATTCTCTTACAAGTGGCTCATTTAAAAAGCTTTGAAAGCTACAAGTAGTGTTGTCACAATGCAAACTCAAAGATGGCAAATGCAAATTCTTTTCCATAGGATTTGTTTTTAATCTTTTTTTAAAATATGTATGGAGGTTAATCTATCATCGTTGTAATTGTTTGAGATGTCAGAATTTTAAAAAGATAATAGACATTTGATGCCCTTGAGTAATACTATCACTTGCTATCTCTGTAGCCGACCTAACTGGCCCAGGTTTCCTCCTCACGGTGGACTCTCTCTCAAATGATAGTTTGTCAAGCCAAGGAGTCTACTCGCCCGGACTACGAAGTGCTAGTGCATAGTTTTTGAGGGTTCACCTCTAAGAAATTTTATGTATCACATGCATTCAAGGGGTATTTAAAAAACCTTTAAACTTACATACTTCTATGAATAAAATGACTCCTTGTTTTTTATAAACTAACAATTTTTTTCAAAATTGGTTTTAAAAATCCCTCCTATAAATGTAATTCTAATTTTTTTTGAATTAATATACCCCTTCTAATGAACTCACGTGCTACACTTGCATATTTTTAAGTAAACCCCCCAGGCATAGTGCGAACAAGCCTATGATGAGAAAAAGGTATGCAAGGTGCTCATGTGTAGGTGCTTAGTGAACATGAGTGAACATAACAACACAAGTAGTGAAATAACAATGAACTTCAACAACCATGAACAGTAGCAAGAGATGAGAATAGCCAAGCCAAGATAATCCACAATATAGTCCCAAAGAGTACAAAGAAGGTCCACTGTCTGCACACACCGGTGTCTAGACTAGTGGAGCCGAAGGGAAACTGTTCATAGGAAGTGCACTGGGCTAGACTACCTATAAGGGAAAACAGTGTTGCTACAAAGGAAGACTAGAGGGCTGAGTGCTCTAGGGTGTGATACAAGATTGATGATGAATATGTGATATATATCTTCTCTCCACTAGGAACACGTGTAGTAGCCCTTGGTAGAGGTCGCCAAAAATAACCTATGGTAGGTGAGTAGCCGACTCCAGTACTCCATCAGGTGGATAGTCTAAGTGTGTCGCCATCAATGGCTGACTATCGTGCCATCAATAGCCGACTATCTGCCAAGTCCAGGTTTGCCTGTGGTGGCCAGCTATCCCACCAAGTCACTTTCCCTTTTGCCATGTCTCTAGAGCTATTCGCGTGCCCACCACTGGAGAACTCACTAGAGCAATGAGAAAAAAAACATGCTGATATGTGAAAGATAAAAGAAACTCAAGTATAGAAAACTTAAAAGCCCCTATATACAACTGGGATAAAGTGGCGGATGATGAGAAGTCAAGGGGGAGGAGTGGTGGTGGGAGTGGAGTGATGACTGGCTGAGGATGGTGTAGGTATAGCAAAGGTAGAAGGTGCCGAAAGAGGGGATGTAGAGGCTAGAGTAGAGCAACCAAGCTGGGCAAAGTTGATCGGCTTTGGCTCTGTCTTGGGTAACCGTGGCTTTGGCGACTTGAAGTCGCGTTTCCAAAGTAGTGATATGAGAGGGGAGCTCAGAGTTGGTGGCAACGTTAGTATCTGCGTCGTGCTGCTGAGTGGTCATGGAGGCAATATATCCGTGAGCGAAGGCCGGAGATGACAGTGTTGCAGTGCCAATGTCGAGAAGAGCGAGGCGAAGATTTTTGCGAAGGTCGCAGAGGGCTTGAACGCTGTCATTGTACGCTTGGGCGAGCGTTAGAAAACCTTGATCTAGGTTGGTGGTAATAGCTACATTGAATTTGATAGCGGCCGTCTCAGCTCTGGGAAACATGCGGATGAGGGGTGTCCTGAACCACCTTGGGACGCTTGTGAAGGGCAGAGGGTGCTGATGAAGAAACCAGTGTAGAGTGTGTACAAGTGTTTGCAGGGTGGGCGGAGGATGCTGACGAAGAAGCCGGTGCAGAGGGTGTAGAAGTGGTTGTGGGGCGGGTGCGACGGAGATTGCCCTGCGGCGCCAAAACTCCAGGAAGACGTAGGAGAAAGGTGATGAACGGAGCAGAAGGGAGCGTGAAGCAAGAAGTGACCAATTTTTTGACTTGGGTGGTGAAGTGCTTGCTGCGATCCTGAAGGTTAGAGTATATGAGTTTGGGAAAGGGAAAGGCAGAGAAAAGCATCGGCAAGAATGGGGTTGGGATGGAAGGTGAGGAGGGGGAAGAAAGAAATTTAAAAAAGGCAGAAGATTTGATGAAAGCAGGAATATGATGAATGCCGAGGATCAAGATAGGCCTTACACTGATCCAGCAAGGCAGTCAATGGTAAATGACAGAAAGAAGGTGTAGTAGGTTGAGGAACAGATGGAAAGTTTAAAGCATGAGTGAGATTATCAAGGGTCATGTAGTCGATAGAGAGGCGAGGGAACTGATGAAGATAGGCATAGAGGAGAGTTCATCAATGGTGGGAAGGGCGAGAGATGCAAGGGCTTGACAATGCAGGGTAGTGATTTCAGGAGGAGAAAAATGGAAGTGAAGAGGGGTGGGGAGAAAGATCTGAGATTTGAATGGTAAAAGATGGGAGAGAAGTGAGTGGAAGGGACGGGGAGGCTAAAGATGCGGGAAGACGTATTGGTGGATCTAGGCAGTCTACGGGAGGGAGCCTTAGCGGATGCAGATGAATCAGATGCGGAAGAAGAACTCGGGCGGCCTCCGTGGCTTGCATGACAGGCATCGTCAGAGGAGGAATAGCTGGTGGAGGAAGAAGTAGATCCCGAGAATGCAGAGGAGCAGAGGGGGTGTGCTTTGACGACTTGGACGAGAACACCTGCGGAAAAGATGAAGAGGAAGGAGGAGCCATGATGACTGGTGTCAAGGACGAAGCCGTAGATGGAGGAGGGAGTTGCAGAGGTTGGTGTGAGGACTATGGATGATGAAGCAAAAGAGAAAATCCCGAAAAGGAAACTCGCGCTGAACGTGAAGGAAGGGTTGCCAAAAGCGTGCCGTTAGGAAAAAAAACGACGTATGAAAAGGACGGGTGGGAAAGGGAGGATGGACGAGAGTGTGACTTGATGGATGTGAGTGGTGGAGGTGGGCAAGAAGTAAGATGGACGAGAGGGTGGGTAAGACGGCGAGAGGGGGATGGGCGAGGAGGAGGGTGAGAGGGGGATGGGCAAGGGACGGTGTGCGAGGGGGCGGAGGAGGGATGGGCGAGGGGGTGGCGATGTTGGAGGGCAAGATTTCTGTTTGACAATGTATGGCCTTGCCAAGCAAGAACCAGCTTCTTGGCCCTTTTCAAAAATTTGGCTTGGTACATGAGTACTTGGTCTCCCTCTTGGAACTGCGATCTGCGAAGGTGATGATCGTGCCAGGCCTTATGATGATGCTGCTCAGCATTGAGAGCTTGGGCAGCCAAGAGTTTGGTCTCCTCTAGGCGTGTTAAGTAGGATACTCCAGCAGTACATGCGAGCAAAGCCAGGAAGCTTTGAGGTGCCAACTTGAGTAGAGCCCGTGTCAAACTCAAATGGAGAGATTGCTTCGAGACCGTAAGCTAGCTGGAAAGGGGTGTGTTGTGTGGTAGCCTGAAATCAATCACCCCTTAGACGTAGGGAGCCACCCACTTGAAATGGTTGCACTAAAAAGCGTATACAATTACATCACCAAGATAAAGGGTATGCCTTCACATTGCCTACCAATGATTACTTGGGAAGCTAGCTATAAGCCACAAAAAAACACATAAGAGCAAATTGCTTCCTGGGTGCAAGACGTGCGAAGCTGGTTTGCACGTTGGGGGATGGAGAATTGCCTCAACCTACCAGTCAGTGAAATGGAGATAGTTCCTGTGCAACAAAAGCTATTAGACAGCCTTCATCATAAGTGGCAAACAATAGACAAGTACTCTTAAGTTTGAATATTTTTGTACACATAAACCTGAGATATTGGCTCATGTATGCTCAACCACAAGCAAAGGCTCAGCCTCATATCAATTTTCCTATGCTAGGAAAAACCAAGAGAGCCATTACTTTATTACACACTAGATGCCACCTCATCGACATTGAGGAATGTGCATGGGTAGGTCACTCCATAGAAAGTCTATGTGGACAATGTTCTATGCATGCCATTGAGATGGAGGAACATTTCACTTGAAGTGCACAACTTATTCACACATTAGAGAGAACTTGAAGCAGCTTCTAGTGTGAAGATAAACAATAGCTTTTGTGGGCAAGTTTCTCCTCCCACCATGCTAGGTACATTTCTCAACCAACTTTTGGATCATAGACAATACCTTGTAAGTAGTCAAGCGGACGACACTTGAAACCCTTAAGTTTGAAAGCAGAATTACCTATGCTTTGTAACGAGATTTGTTCCCATGGGTCATGTATAGCCCCCTGAATGATAATACCTAATCTAATCTAATCTAATCTCTCTCTCTCTCTCTCTCTCTCTCTCTCACACACACACACACACCCACACAAGAGGTATCGTTGCGGATCACGATGATGCTTGAGACAGTGGCAACTTTATCGAGGATGGTTTGTGGGATGTTGTTGCGCTTGAGGTCGCTAATATGCACTAGATAAAGGCCCTCCTCAAGAAGGCTGAGAACGATGCATCTCATGACCTTAATGGAGGTGGCCGGGCCTTATTAGTATGAGCGCTCCCTCATATTCACTATACAAGGTGCCTTTTTCAGTGCCTCAATACCATGTTTGGCTCGTTGTATCATGAGCTACCTTTAGGAGGAGGCCGTCTACTCGTACACAAAGTTACCTACACATGAAATTGATTGTAACGATTTTCTCAATGTGCTCGCCACGCACAGGCATCATCATCAGTTATTGGCATTTTCCCAAGGATGCTACTATCCGCGACAACATGGAGGTTGTTAGTGCTAATGAGGTGCACCTCCAAGACTAAACATTTTGTCGTTGGTAAATTATTTATAGATTCTCCTGTGTTGTTTTAAACATCCTAGTACAGAAAAGATCATTGCTTTTGCAAAAGAAGCATTGGGAGTCAGGTTTTGCTCTTGGAAGAGGCTCATTTAAAAATCTTTGAAAATCGTTGGTAAATTATTTATAGATTCTCCTGTGTTGTTTTAAACATCCTAGTACAGAAAAGATGATTGCTTTTGCAAAAGAAGCATTGGGAGTCAGGTTTTGCTCTTGGAAGAGGCTCATTTAAAAATCTTTGAAAGCATGTGGTATGCATGATGTAAGGTCCACCATGATAGTTGAGAGTTGTGAATATAAAGCATGTGATATGGAGGTTCGTGTGAAGTCCATTGCTCAAAATTGTGCATTTGTGTATGGTATACAGTTAATAATTATCTCAAGTAAGATACTCTTAAGAAGAACACAATTACCCTCCTAAAGGTCAATCCGTTCATGATAACCGTTTCTCTCATGTTGATTCTTCCATTAGTTAAATAGTTACTCATATGAGAGAATAAACACAATCCCTGTAATGAGGTGAAAGTCTAAAGAAGAGGGGGAGAATGAAAAAATGCACGGAGGAAGAGAGCTTGAGCTCTTGCAAGCACACACACTCACACAAACCGTAGAAGAGAACATACAAGATGAGAGACTGAAAATTGTTCTTTTTCTTCTTCTTCTTCTCAATAAAAGGGTTGTACCAAAAGATATGGGAAATACAACATAAGTACTAAAGTACTATGTACATGCGATCCATAATATGAACACGTTAAGTGAGCTGGTAAGATAAGTATGCCATAACTCAATGATATCTATGCCTATCATTCTTTAGAAACTTTTCAATGGGAAGAGCAATCCCTTCATGAAAGTGTAATATACTCACTAAAAATAGAACTTAGTTTAGACATATGGTGGTAAATGAGGAACTTCAACTCTAGAAGAGTACATCCTAAGAATCTTAGAGTGCATAATTCGATCCGTTGTTGTAGTGGACACCCTTTGTCGCAGGAATAGCTCTAGATGACATGGCAAAAGTGAAAGTGATTTGGTAGTGACTTGGATTGCCGACCATGGGATAGTTGGCTAGATGTCGACCTAGACTTGGTAGATAGTCGACCATTGATGGCGACACAGTTAGACTATCTTCCTAATGGAGTACTGGAGTCGGCTACTCACCTATTATAGGCTATTTTTGGCGACCTCTACCAAGGGCTACTACACGCGTTCCTGGTGGAGAGCAGATATATATCACATCCTCATCATCAGTTTTGTATCATATCCTGGAGCACTTAGCCCTTGGTTTTCCTTCAGCCACCACTGGTCTAGACGTTGGTGTGTGTAGACAATGGGCCTTCTTTGTACTCTTTGGGATTATATAGTGGATTATCTTGGCTTGGCTATTGTTCATGGTTGTTGCAGTTCTTTGTTATTTCAGTACTTGTGCTATTATGTTCACTCATGTTCACTTAGCACCTATGTTTAGTCATGTTCATTGAGCACTTACATGAGCACCTTGCATAACTTTTTCTCATCATAGGCTTGTTCGCACTATGCACTAGCACTTGGTAGGGATTTGAGTAGTCTTGGCAAGTTAACTCTTAGCTTGACATACTTTCATCTAAGAGAGCCCAACGTGAGTAGGGGACCTAAGTCACTCAAGTCAGCTACAGGTACATCAAAATTTGGCATGCCCGGTGGGACACTCTCATCATGTTGGAGTCTACAGAAGTGGAGTGAATACTTTTGCTACCGTGTTTTCTATCAGCAACCCTCACCCTTGCTCTCCAGTGCATGCGGCAAGCACGTTCTTCACATGGTCCTAAGGATAGCCCCATCAAAAGCTCTCTCTCTAGCCCTCTGAAGTTCTACCAAAGGAGGAAATCTCACTATATTTCACCCAGAAATCCTCCTCCACCCCTACCTCTTCCTCTCATCTTCTTCTGCATCTCACACTCCCACCATGGACCAAGCGACCGGCCAACTTGAGGCCTTGGCCACTGTGTTGGACAGAGTCAATGCCAAACTACCCACCTTCAAAGGGTCCTCCACAGAAGACATTGATGATCACATCTGATGATTTCTTGCCATGTGTCGGAGCAGAGGCCTAGTTCGGGAGGATGCCTACTTAGCCTTATTCCCATCTACTCTCAAAGGCTCCGCACACAAGTGGTATAGCCAATTCTAGGCTGACCATTTTTTGACATCTCTGCACTGACTTCTGCACCATGTTGTTCTGGCCCAGCAACTATCAGGAGCGGATCCTCGACAAGTTGGACAAGCTCCAACTCCAGTCGGGTGAAACCTTTGCGGAGCTCATGATTTGCACCCAAGTGCTCGTTAGTCGTCTCACAGCACCTCTGGGCAACTTCATGATCCGAAAGTGGGTCGAGAAGGCACTTCCTCGCATTACCCAATAGAAGTTACGGGAAATCCTTAAACCAAACACCACCTTGGAAGAGTTTAAAGCTATCGTTACTCAATTAGAAGATGCTCATCTACTCTTTGCAAAGAGTGGTGATAGCCCTGCTGACCTCGTCCAACCTGATGATCCTGTTGCCTCAAGAAAGAGCTGGATGCCCGAGAGCCCGGAGAGCTGGTGACGAGGAGCTAGAATCCCTCAAACTCAACAAGCCTAGCCCAGAGCATGACACCCTTTCTCACCTTCGCAATGAAATCGATGACCTCAGAGCTACCCAAGACGCCAGACGGCACCTTTGCTATAGCCTTTGTCAATCCATGGGCTACATGGCCCCCACATGCCCTCAGCGGAGTATCTTCGATGCAGATTGTTACTATTTGACGGGCTTCCGAAAACTACACCAACAATAGCAGCAAGCTGGCCACGCCTCGGCCTCCACCTCTACCCACTTGGCTTCATGTTGTCTTTCCCCTACAAGATACACCTTGAGCCAGTCCCAGCCCCTTCCCTCTCTTATCTCCACACCACCCGGGAATCCTCTCACCTTCGCAGCCACACCCTCCTTTGTAAACCCACGCCCCAATAGACCCCCTTTCAATCGGCCTATCATGTGCTATCGCTGTGGCGAATATGGCCATTTCCAGGGCAGATGCTAGCTTCCCAAAGGCTCACCTCCATGCCATCACTGTCTTAAGACTAAGGATCACTATAGTCAGGATTGTCCTAGGCAAAGGGCCAGCACCTCGGCTAATTCGGTCTCCGACTTCACCTTCCCCACCACCAACTTCATCTCGGTGAAGCTTCCCCAAGTTCCCTCCCCTTCTTCCAATACAACACAGTGATCCCACAAGTGGTTTCCTCACCCAATTCTGCAACTCTAGGCATCCTCACTCGTGCCCGATGTGCTGCCTCCAACCTCCCTTTGGGCCCCCATCCCAATGCCCTTGGGGTCCCCACGAAGGCTCACCTCCAAACCACTCATCACAATATCTCTCTCTATGATCTGCTCTCTCTTAGCCCCTAGGCCAGAGCTGAGACCGAGGCTCTTTTGCATTCTCCCCCATGTTAGCCGGCCACTCCAACAACTGCTAGTCGGCGACGGCCGGCCACTCCAGGGTCTAGCTGCACCATCTGCATGTCTGGAGATTCAGGCCATGTCATGACCCTGTGTTTTTCTCTAGACAAGATGCAGATGTGCACGGGGACATGGTGGACAGTGTGAAATGGCATCAGGTGGGAGTGAAGATGGAAGCCCATGTGTGGATAACCCCATGTGTGAAAGGGGGCAAAGGAATTTTAACTTAAAAGGTTTTAAAAACCTTTAAAGTAATGTTTAAGGCCATTTATGAAGAAAACGTGGCCCATAAGCTATTTTGGGGCCACGTGTGCTTTTTGGGTAAAAGGAGGGCTAGCAGGCAAAGGAGGCGCCTTTCCCTAGAGGAAACGTGTGCTTTTCTGAGGGGAGATGGACTGCATGCTGGCTGCGCATGGATGGGCCTATGCAGGTAGAAGTTGGCTGCGTGGAGGACAGCGGAACCGTGCAGTAGCTGTGAAAAGGCTTGTACAGATTGGCACGGGTGCTGCAGGTTCAGGCGCCTACTGTGCAGATGCAGATCTGTACGAACAGGTACATGCAGGCGGATAGGGACAGTTCTGTCCAGCAGGTACAGGCGGGTCTGAGGCTTGAGCAGCTGAATCGTTTTGGCTTGTTGGAAAGGGCAACAGGCAGGCTGTGCTTCAGAAGTTGAAGGCGCAGCTGAATATCTCCACCGGCATGCTTTTGGGAGAGTAACGGGCTGGCTGCTGTGCTGTGCTTCAGAACAGAGACACAGGCCTCCTTTCTCTCTCTCTCTCTCTCCCTCTGCTGAAAAGTATACAAGGGTTGGTTTTCTCTTGACACAAAGGTGGACAAGGGCTGTTTTTCCATGAACATAGACATCATGTCGATGGCGTTCAACTGATGGAACTTTCAGCCTTTCTATGCTTTGGATTCGGGACTGTTTTGGGACAGTCTATGGGCTGTTTTTGTTTGGCTGCGAATTCAGCTATGTGCTTGGGTTTTTGGCTGCAAGTACAAGGTTATTTGGTTATGTTTCTTGGCATGGGAGTGATGCAAGCTCGCATGGCTGCGTGCTCATGGAGCAGATTGCTTTCTTCCTGCTAGAAAGGAACAGATGGACCTACAGTTATGGGCATCTCTATGTTGCCAGATGTTTCATGAGGGAACAGGTAACTAGATGTATGCCGTTGTTGGCGAGGAAACATGTTTGTGGGTTTCTCGAGGAGATAGGTCACATGCAGGCAGAAGGTACAGGAATGGACACATGTTTGGTACAGCCTTGCTACTGATAGGACAGGGGACAGGGAATCCATGACAGAGATGGATAGTACCCTTGGAAGGTAGAGAGGGTTTGTACAGGTGTGTCAACTGTATAGTATGCTGTGCTGTGATGCGAGTTCTCTTCTGAGAGACAGTTTGGGAGTTTGTGTTGTGATGCAGAAGCACTGGATGTGTCAGGGTGTGATGCTGTTCATAGTGTGAGAGGCTATGGATGGTTGTGGCAGCCTTGATCATGGGAGAAAGCTTCTGTATGCAGACTCAATGTGAGAAGAGTCTTTCGATATGAACAATGGCTGGACTTGTTCGTGGATGCCGTGTAGACAAGAAGCCAGATGCAGGTTCTTTGCAGGCTTCAGGAGTTCTACTGGGACGGCTGAATTACCAGCCTTATATTGTAATCAAAGCTCTTATAATCAATTAAAGAAATACCGCAAGGGGCGCCACTGCGATTTGGGGCCAATCGGTGTCCGTGTACTATTTGCAGGAGCACTCTAGCTCCCCCTGTTTGTTTTCCTTTTCTAGGTCCTCAATGGTGTTGAAGTGTTTTATGTGCGAGTGTTTGTTCCACCGCCCTTTGGTTTCTGAAGGCCGGTTTACAAGGTTCCGTCGCCGGGACACATCGTCGACTTTTTCAAGTGGGCGAGCCCAGGGTTGTTTTGGTCGGGATACATCGTCGACTTTCTCAAGGAGGCAAGTCCGTGGTTGCTTTGGTCGCGACAATCACCAACTTTCCTAAGGGGGTGAGCTCGTGGTTGTCTCATGAGAGTCACATCAAAAGCTTCAACATGAGGAAAGTGAAAAGGAAGTGCAGGACACAGTACAGGATTTTGTGTCTTTGCCTATATGAGGTGAAGAGCAAGAGCAGAAGATGAAGTTCAGAAGAAAAGACACCAAGGACAAGAAGTAGTCGGCCAGGAACAAGAAGCAGTTGAAGTGTTATGGTGCAGGAGATGCGTTGAAGGCTATGGCTTTTGACAGTTTGTCACCAGTGGTATCTTCATAGAGGCTTCATGGGTTCGGAAGCAAGTTTCTTTGTGGTGATCTACTATGCTTCATCGAGGACTTGTGCGTACCACTTGGGTGGAGTGCAAGCAGGTTTTGGGTGCCTGAGGATGTATCAGATGAGGCTCTGATGGAAGTGGAGGAACTTGACGAGGTTCTTATTCCTGAGCATATACTGGCACATTAGGTACAGGGTAAAGTTTCCGTCACTATCCTGTGAAGTTCAAGAGCTGTTCACTGATGGATACGAAGTGAATGGAGGAGGTTCACTGATGGATGCGAAGTGGAAGGAGGAGGGTGACTTAGCAGATTCACCTCAGGAGTTGCAGCTTTATCTTGATGCCTATGAGTTGGAGTCGACTCTTGTTACGGCTCATTCAGGTTCAGCAGAGCATAGGTCTGGAGTATTGCCTGATGCTCAAGAGGGGGGTAGCACCTCCGCTCCCTTGTTGTTACAGACAGGCTCATTTGTTATCTAGGAGTCGCTTGGTGACATCTTTGTATTCACCCGAAGGTACTGAGGCTGACAGTACATCTGCTTATGGGACTTCTATGATCTTGTGTTCTAGACACATGAGATGGTAAAGTTGGGTATGGTTCACAGTCGCGCGCACCTGGAACTCTAACTGCAACTATGGATAACTCTATGGAGGACATAAGTCTTGCGAGCAGTCCTAGAGTTGGTTTGGTTCATGGAAATATGGATCGAACTCTGTTTGTGCATGTATGCATACACTTTTTGAGGTAGAGGTATTTTTGTATTCTGGTGCCATTGGATCCTGGTACCATTGAGAATACATTGGGAAATACTCTGCATTGTGTCATGTGCTGCATGTATGTTGGTATGATACATCAAGTGCTTTATTATGTTCATGGATGCACCATTGGGTGTAACTCCTGCGGGATGGCCATGAAACATATGTGGGAAAGTACTTAGTGGATGTAGTGTTTGGATGCATTGAGTGCTTTCATATGCTCATGTTTTACCATCAGTCATGGGTCCTGCGGGATGCCCATGGGCGTAAGGCTTGTGAGCAGCCCTTAGACTGTTACTTTGGAGTAGGTAGAGCATTTTGAGGAGCATATTGTTTGCGAATGCATATGCGTGTCATGCATATGTTTCTCATATGTAGAATGATGCATGGTTTTGTTTTTGGCTAACACAGTTAACGTGTTTCCATTTGGTTTTAGACTTTTGCTGTAGGTTCTGAAGGAACAAGCAAGAGGACAGTGTGGCTTATTGTGCAGGATGATCTATCATCCAGATGCATTGGAAGGCCATTGTTTTTGCCATATGGGGTGTCTTTGCTCATGAGATGCTTTACTGTGCCATTGAGTGCAATCGAGGACGCTTGCCATTTTTCAAGAGGGGGGTATGTCATGACCCTGTGTTTTTCTCTGGACAAGATGCAGATGTGCACGGGGACATGGTGGACAGTGTGAAATGGCATCAGGTGGGAGTGAAGATGGAAGCCCATGTGTGGATAACCCCATGTGTGAAAGGGGGCAAAGGAATTTTAACTTAAAAGGTTTTAAAAACCTTTAAAGTAATGTTTAAGGCCATTTATGAAGAAAACGTGGCCCATAAGCTATTTTGGGGCCACGTGTGCTTTTTGGGTAAAAGGAGGGCTAGCAGGCAAAGGAGGCGCCTTTCCCTAGAGGAAAGGTGTGCTTTTCTGAGGGGAGATGGACTGCATGCTGGCTGCGCATGGATGGGCCTGTGCAGGTAGAAGTTGGCTGCGTGGAGGACAGCGGAACCGTGCAGTAGCTGTGAAAAGGCTTGTACAGATTGGCACGGGTGCTGCAGGTTCAAGCGCCTACTGTGCAGATGCAGATCTGTACGAACAGGTACATGCAGGCGGATAGGGACAGTTCTGTCCAGCAGGTACAGGCGGGTCTGAGGCTTGAGCAGCTGAATCGTTTTGGCTTGTTGGAAAGGGCAACAGGCAGGCTGTGCTTCAGAAGTTGAAGGCGCAGCTGAATATCTCCACCGGCATGCTTTTGGGAGAGTAACGGGCTGGCTGCTGTGCTGTGCTTCAGAACAGAGACACAGGCCTCCTTTCTCTCTCTCTCTCTCTCCCTCTGCTGAAAAGTATACAAGGGTTGGTTTTCTCTTGACACAAAGGTGGACAAGGGCTGTTTTTCCATGAACATAGACATCATGTCGATGGCGTTCAACTGATGGAACTTTCAGCCTTTCTATGCTTTGGATTCGGGACTGTTTTGGGACAGTCTATGGGCTGTTTTTGTTTGGCTGCGAATTCAGCTATGTGCTTGGGTTTTTGGCTGCAAGTACAAGGTTATTTGGTTATGTTTCTTGGCATGGGAGTGATGCAAGCTCGCATGGCTGCGTGCTCATGGAGCAGATTGCTTTCTTCCTGCTAGAAAGGAACAGATGGACCTACAGTTATGGGCATCTCTATGTTGCCAGATGTTTCATGAGGGAACAGGTAACTAGATGTATGCCGTTGTTGGCGAGGAAACATGTTTGTGGGTTTCTCGAGGAGATAGGTCACATGCAGGCAGAAGGTACAGGAATGGACACATGTTTGGTACAGCCTTGCTACTGATAGGACAGGGGACAGGGAATCCATGACAGAGATGGATAGTACCCTTGGAAGGTAGAGAGGGTTTGTACAGGTGTGTCAACTGTATAGTATGCTGTGCTGTGATGCGAGTTCTCTTCTGAGAGACAGTTTGGGAGTTTGTGTTGTGATGCAGAAGCACTGGATGTGTCAGGGTGTGATGCTGTTCATAGTGTGAGAGGCTATGGATGGTTGTGGCAGCCTTGATCATGGGAGAAAGCTTCTGTATGCAGACTCAATGTGAGAAGAGTCTTTCGATATGAACAATGGCTGGACTTGTTCGTGGATGCCGTGTAGACAAGAAGCCAGATGCAGGTTCTTTGCAGGCTTCAGGAGTTCTACTGGGACGGCTGAATTACCAGCCTTATATTGTAATCAAAGCTCTTATAATCAATTAAAGAAATACCGCAAGGGGCGCCACTGCGATTTGGGGCCAATCGGTGTCCGTGTACTATTTGCAGGAGCACTCTAGCTCCCCCTGTTTGTTTTCCTTTTCTAGGTCCTCAATGGTGTTGAAGTGTTTTATGTGCGAGTGTTTGTTCCACCGCCCTTTGGTTTCTGAAGGCCGGTTTACAAGGCCACCTCTTCCTTAACCGACTACAAGAGCACTCGCCTTACTATGAAAGTCAAAGGAACCTCTCTCGCTGGTGTCATCATCATTGACGGTGTCGTCTTTCACCCCCGATCAATCCCCAGGGCACACAGAGCTTCCTTGGCCACACCGGCTGCCATCACCGCTTCATCCGCATGTACGTCCACATCGCGCTTCGTCTCACCAAGCTCACTAGCCCCTCTATTCCTTTTATCTGGTCCCCTTTCGTCTCCCACCGCATGTACGTCCACATAACGCTTCGTCTCACGAAGCTCACCAGCCCCTCTATTCCTTTTATCTGGTCCTCTTTCGCCTCCCATATCTTGTCTCAAGCGTCGTCTCAGAGAAGCCCCTATCCTAGTGTCCCTGGATTGGTCCCTCATCTTTTATATAGATGCTAGCCTAACAATTGTGGGCGTTGTAATCGCTCAGCCGGACAAGGAGCATAATTTGGATCGGCCCATCTACTATGACAGTCGCCTTCTGACTTTAGGAGAATAGAATTACAGCACTAGAGAGAGAAGGACTAGCAATAGTCTACACACTTTAGAAGTTTTGCCATTATCTATTGGGTGTCCATTTCATTGTCATCACTGACCACTATGCCCTACACTCTGCCTTACAGTATCTCCTCAACAAACCTCAAACTTCTCTTCCAGGAGTTTGATTTCGACATCCTTTTGCGCCTTAGTAAAATCATGTCATGGCTGACACTTCGACTCCGGAGAACTCGCTTCAGGTATTTCTGATGATCTTCCAGATAGTGTCTTATTTAAGGTAGATGCTACGCCCGATTGGTATGCAGATGTTCTTTGATTGCTGGCTTCACGCTCCTACCTGCCCATGGCTACACTGCGAAACAAACACCGCCTCTTGATCAAGAGTACCCTCATCGGAGGACAACTTTAATGTTTTGAGGCGCTTTGTTAGTGCACACAAAGTTTCATCTATCGTGGAGGATGCACACGCTGGCCCATCTGTGGCGGTCACTACCCCGGTCACAGTACTGCACATCAAATCTTACAGAGCGGCCTATGGTAGCCATTTATGTTCAAAGATGCCAATTTGCACGTCCAACATTGCGACATTTGCCAAAGGTGTGGCCCGAAACCCTCTCACCAGGTGAATCGCCCCCTCCACATCTCATTAGCATCATGGCTACCCTTCAAGCAAGGGGAATCGATTTTGTGGGGCCTATAAAGCCAATGGCACATCCTTCTCAAGAAAAAATCTCTTGGTCACCATAGACTATGCCACCAAGTGGGCTGAGGTCAAGGCAACTAGGGACAACACGACATCTACAGTGGCCAAATTTCTCTATGAATATATCTTCACCAGGTATGGTTGTCCTCTTGAAATCAACAGTGATCAGGTTTCCCACTTCGTCAACGAAATGCTCTCATCTCTTCACTCACTACAAAGTCCTTCATCACCGGTAATCATGTGCTTACTACCCCAAGGCTAACAGATAGGCCGAGAACACCAACAAGGTCTTGGGAACTCTTCTCCAAAAAACTTGCCACACTCGCCCACACACATGGGGCCGAGCGATCTATGGCACTCTCTGGCCTTATCGCACTGCTTGCACCTACCACATTCTTCTGTCACTTCTCTTGCAGTTATTCTCTAATGGTAGTATTTTGCCAATTCCACCTCAAGACGGCGTTGCACACATTGGTTCCACCTATGATGACATGGGATATCAATGCCAAGATATTTGAAAGTTTGCACAAACTCAATGGGTTGGTTCTGGTATGTGATAAGAGGGAGTCCCAATGATGGTCTTAATAACCATCGTTTTGATCTTTGCTACATTTACTGAGAGACCACTGACTTTGCAAAAGTCTTGTAACGTGTGTAGCAAATGATGTAGTACTTCCACCTCGTGTTGAAAGAGGACATCATCTGCATACAATAGAAGCATGCTCGAAAGGGCACCTATTGTAAACGGAAGGGGCAACTGAACACGGAAAATCTAATCAATCATGAAATCTGAAAATACACATATGCATACCAGATAAAACAAGATGACAAAGTTGCACAGTACACACTAGGGGCCAGAAGATGCCCCCCCCTCCCCCCCCTCCCCCCCTTTATGGTTAAATTACCTGGTTAGATTACCAAAAAGGAGTCTGATTCCAATACAACTTTGTGGGTGCCCAAGGTTCACCACTGGCTGCACCTATTTCTTCCAATACAATATGAAAACAAGAAAAACATCACAATATCTGAATTCGCAGACAATTTCAGCACAAGTGAGCATTCCCGGCATCAAGCACATGCAGACCAACTATGGACATCCCATAGCACTCCCACATCAGCCCGGGACAACTCAACATCATCATCTTCCTCCTGTTTGGCTCATAAAGCAAGTGGACCAGCTCTCAAAGGCTGTTTTCAGCAGTCGACCGGCCCTCAGTGGCCACAGAAGAAAGCGACCAGCAGTTGTGCACAAGCTTGCAAACCTCCGTTCGGAAGGAAAACTGTCTAGAAGCCCACGACCAGCTCTTCCTCCCTGTTTTGAACCTCTGTCCAGCCTCTATTCAAGCTGTAAATTACTGCTGGCCATAATGTATCTTTTAGCTTTTCAGAAAGAAAATTATTTTCCATGCCCCGGAATCGCTCTCTACCAGTTTCCCAAGTATGATACCAAATAGACTACAAGGGTGCAACAGTGCCCCTACCCGACAGGAGGGCCACGAAGTCTTTTTGCACGCTCACTGCCGCTTGAACCAAAGGTAACGTCTTTCGAGGCGCGACAATAAGACGAGGGCTACCTCAGAATCCCAATCTTCTCTCATGGATAATGACTCCTTACAGCCATATCCAGCATCATATTAGGCACAACTGTGTAGAAAGCCAAGCTCTGATACCAATGTAGACGGAAGGGGCAACTGAACACGGAAAATCTAATCAATCATGAAATCTCAAAATACACATATGAATACCATATAAAACAAGATGACAAAGCTGCATAGTATACCACACTAGGGGCCAGAAGATGGGCTGACCCCCCCCCCCCCCCCCCCCCCCCCCCCCCCCCCCCCCCCCCCCTTTATGGTTAGATTACCAAAAAGGAGTCTGCTTCCAATACAACTTTGCGGGTGCCTAGGATTCACCCCTCGCTGCACCTATTTCTTCCAATACAATATGAAAACAAGAAAAACATCACAATATCTGAATTTGCAGACAATTTCAGCACAAGTAAGCATTCCCGGCATCAAGCACATGCAGGACAACTATGGGCAGCCCATAGCACTCCCACATCAGCCCGGGACAACTCAACATCATCATCTTCCTCCTTTCTGGCTCATAAAGCAAGTCGACCAGCCCTCAGTAGCCACAAAAGAAAGCGACTAGCAGTTGTGCATGAAAGAGCACACAGAGCGGAAGCAAAGTGGCACTAGAATGTGTTGAACAGAGAGTGCAAGAGAGAGAGAGATATGGAGCAAACTATGCTGAATATACTGAAGCAAAACAGTCCCAAGCAAGAGACACAGATAGTCTCATAAGTGAGGGAGCAAAATATGTACAAGACTGAATGAAACCAGAGAGGCCAGCACCCACTATTTATAGTGAGGGAATGCTGGCCGACTGGAGATGATAAACAGGCCGACTGGAGCTGATGGACATGGCCGACTGGTAAATGCTAGAAAGGTTGGGAAAAATCCCAGAATAATAGTAAAAAAGGGGTGGCCAGCCCACAAGCAAGGGTCATGCAAAAGGGGACCAAATGGGCACCATAAAAGAGCAGAATTTGGGGATGAATGTGCTGACACCCCCTCTCAGCACCAGATGCTGAACAAACTCCGAGAATCCGAAGATGAGGAGCCAAGGAAGCCTGAGAAACCGGCTTGGTGAACAAATCTGCAGTATTCTCCACGGAAGGACAATACTCCAAACATAAATCTCCAGCAAGAACCTGTTCATGAACATAGTGATACTGAATCTCAATGTGTTTCGTACGAGCATGAAACACAGGGATATTGGCGATGGCGATGCAACTCTGATTGTCACACCAAAGAAGAGCAGATCCGGTAGGAGGACAGCCGAGCTCCTCCAATAATCTCCGCAACCATATCGCCTCACATGCAGCATAACAAACTGCACGGTACTGCGCCTCGGTAGAGGAAAGCGCCACAGTAGGTTGCTTTTTACTGCTCCGAGAAATGGCTCCAGACCCAAGTGAAAAAACACAACCAGTGGTCGAACGCCGTGTATCTGGATCTCCAGCCCAGTCTGAGTCAGACCATCCAACAAGAGTGCGTCCTTGGCCATAAAAGATGCCAAAATCCAGAGTGCCACGCAAGTATCGAACTCTGAGAGCACACTGCCAATGCTGTTGGTGGGGTTTGGATGAGAAGGAAAATAAACTGACTGCGAAGCATATGTCCAATTAGGAGTATGTCAACCATACCAAACAACCGACGAGAACCCGATACTGTCCCTGATCAGTAGTCCCTGGAGAAGCATCAAGTGAAGAAAGCTTCTCACCAATATCCATAGGAGAAGATACTGGTTTGCACCCAGTCATCTGAAATCTGTTGAGAATCTCCTGAGTGTACTTCTGCTGAGAAAAGAAAATGCCCTTCGAGGTCTGCCAAATCTCAAAGCCAAGAAAATAATGCAAGAGGCCAAGATCTGTCATCTCAAACTCTGTCTCCAAAGCATCCATAACAGAACGGATCCGCACAAAATAAGAACCTGTAAAGATAAGGTCATCAACATAAACCACAATGATAACAATCAACCCCCTCTCAAGGAGGATATAAAGGTTCGAATCTGCATGAGAATGGCGTAGGCCGAGCTTCTGAAAGAACTCATCAATCCGCTGGTACCAAGCCCGCGGAGCCTGCTTTAGACCATATAAATATTGGAATTTATGGCCCCTCTACATGGCTTTAGTAGTGGACCTTAGTAGATTATTTCTCTAAGGTTTAGTAGCTTGGCTTTAGATTTGGACCTTAGCATATTATTTCTCTAAGGGTTAGTAGCTCCTTTTTGGATAGTCCTATTTTCAGCTTTTTTATATGCCTTAGTGGAGAATCTCTACTTCTTGCTCTCTACTCTAGGCTTTGGGTGCTCACTTCTAGGCAAGTGATAAGCATCTTGATTAGGATTAGATCCTAATCTCCTCCTCAATCCTTTGTACTTCAGCCTATTTAAAGGCTCCTCATCTAATGAAGAAAACTCTTAAGTTTTTGTCTTATTCACATTGTCATTATGCTCATATGATTTGTCTTTAGCTAATCTAGCCATGCTTAAGCATAGTCTTGCTTCCTAGTTCTTAATCCTTGCTCTAATCATGTGCTCAATCCATCCTTGAGCTCCCATGTTTTCTAACATGGTATCAGAGCCATGCTCTAGCAGCTACCCTTGTCTTCCTCTAGATCTGGCCGCACCTCTTCTAGCAATCTTCTCCCCACCGTACCTTGCTGTAGTGTGCCATTCTTTTGTCCATGAAAACCCAAGGCTGCTGCCCGCCATATTTTTGAAACGGGCTGCTCCTGTTTGCCTCTGATGCTAGTCGCCATTATTCTGCCCGCCACAGAATTCTGACCGCTCCTGTTTTCCATCAAATCCGCCTCGCCATACTCCAGTTGAAGGGTTCCTGTTCTTCCCCAAATCTGGCGGGCATATTTCCTGATGAATCTGCCCACCATTTTGTGCACAAACAGGCCACCATTTCCCTCTTGTGCTGCCCGCCATCTACTGTTTGTGAACCTCTACAGCTGCTGCCCGCCATTCCTGATCCAACCGGCTGTTTTCCAACAACTGCCCAGTTTTTTGGTTTTTCAAAATAGTGAATTTAATCACTAATGAGTGATTAGTGGACATAAATCACTATTTTTTGTAAGCTCAACATGCCTTCTTCATGTGAGTCCAACAATGCAAAGTATGTCAAATATATTAAAGCCGTGAAGAAAGCCAAAGTCAAATCCATCAACAAAGTTCATGCCAAAAACAAACCCACTTCTCGGATTCCATCATCCTATCTTGAAGTATTACACCTATATGGGGAAGGCAACTTTGATTTCCCATGCATGTAATTTGTTTGAGTGAGTCGTTTTTTGGTATGTCAGAACACAAGAATAAAGTGCCCACTAGGTTTGATGGCACTAATTTCTTTACTTGGTCAGTCAAGGCGAAATTCCTTCTCATAAATTTGGAATATTGTCAATGGTAAGAACAAATGTCCAAACGGCAGAGACAAAGAAGATGAGAAAGCAGAATGGATAACTAAAGATGAAAAGGCACTTGCCCTTCTAGTGCTTAGTATGGATGATAATTTCATTCATCATATTAGTGCATGCAACACCTCTAAAGTAGCATGGGATACATTGGAGGAGTTATTTGGAGCCAAAGGGAAAGGCACCTTAATGAACCTCATGATATAATTTTTTGGGATAATGATGCAAGCTAATGAAAGTTTCTCAACTCACCTCAATAAGGCTAAAAGCCTTCTCTCTCAGCTTGCCGGTGAAGGAGAAGTTTTGAAAGATGAAATAGTCATTGTTGTTTTGCTTAAAAGTTTACCTTCCACTTACAGCACCTTGATCACCACTTTAAAAATGTACCAGATCTAACCTTGAAAAAGGTAGAATCTTCTATCCTGGAAGAAGAAAGAAAGATGGGCAAAGAAGGTCTCTTTCAAGTTGACAATGCAATGGTAGTAGGCAAATCAAAAGTATCCTGCTCCCATTGTGGAAAGTCAAGACACAAAGTTGACACATGCAGGTTGAAGATGATATGCAGTTTTTGTGGTCTTAAAGGTCATTCAGAGAATTTTTGCTTTAAAAAGAAGGATAAAGCACACTTGGTTGAGGAAAAAGAAGTTTTGACAAAGAAAGAAGAAGCAAATTTTGCTTCTATTGATTCTGATTGGGCTTTTTTGAAGTCTTTTTTGATGTATGTTACCTCTGAGCACCACATGATGTAGCTCATGTAACTTTCTTAGTAGTAGTAGTGGGACTTTTGTATGGTTATCTCTGAGCACCACATGATGTAGCTCATGTAACGTTTTAGACATTTGCCTCCTGGGAGGGCAAATTTTGGTTAGTCCCATAGTTAGTGTTTGGAACATGGGAGGGTATTTTGGTATTCCTTCACACTTCTTGGACGCTCTTACCTTATTTTCAGGCCATGTTGAGGTCCAGGGAGGGTATGGGAATTTATGGCCCCTCTACATGGCTTTAGTAGTGGACCTTAGTAGATTATTTCTCTAAGGTTTAGTAGCTTGGCTTTAGATTTGGACCTTAGCAGATTATTTCTCTAAGGGTTAGTAGCTCCTTTTTGGATGGTCCTATTTTTCAGCTTTTTTATATGCCTTAGTGGAGAATCTCTACTTCTTGCTCTCTACTCTAGGCTTTGGGTGCTCACTTCTAGGCAAGTGATAAGCATCTTGATTAGGATTAGATCCTAATCTCCTCCTTAATCCTTTGTACTTCAGCCTATTTAAAGGCTCGTCATCTAATGAAAAAAACACTTAAGTTTTTGCCTTATTCACATTGTCATTATGCTCATATGATTTGTCTTTAGCTAATCTAGCCATGCTTAAGCATAGTCTTGCTTCCTAGTTCTTAATCCTTGCTCTAATCATGTGCTCAATCCATCCTTGAGCTCCCATGTTTTCTAACAATAAAGCCTTCTTCAGCCGGTACACATGATCCTGTTTGCCTGGAACAACAAATCCTAGCGGCTGATCAATATAAACCTCCTGTGTAAGCTCTCCATTCAGGAAAGCCAACTTGACGTCCATCTGGAAAACAGACCATCTATGATGTCCTGCAAGTGCAAGAACGGTGCGAATGGTAGGCATCCGAGCCGTCGGAGCGAAGGTCTCATCGAAGTCGACACCAAGGCGCTGAGCATAACCCTTGGCAACCAACCTCGCCTTGTGCTTGTCCAAGCTGCCATCAGCTCGGAACTTTGATTTGAAAATCCAACGCACACCAATCACCTTACGCTACAGAGGCCGAGGCACCAAAATCCAAGTGCCATTCCGTTCGATAGCATCCAGCTCTTCTTGCATAGCATGACGCCAAGGCTCATGTGAAAGAGTCTCGTCTACAGAAGTGGGATCAGAAGGACCATTAATGATTGTAGACATAAGAGCATAATTAACAAACATGTTGCCCTCATGAATTTGTTTCCCTGTAACTCTAGAAGAATGCCGAAGAGAACCAGGCGAAGGAGCAGAAGGAAGCTCACGCAACCGAGAGTCACGAACTGTCTGATAATACCAACCAGGTACAGATCTGCTCGAACTCATTGGAGGAGGACATCATCTGACTGAGAATCCTCAACTAGAGGTGTAACAGAAACAACGGGAGTAGGAGGAGGTGGAGAAGGAGGTGCAGGAAGAAGAAGCTCACCACCCCCCTCTGAAGATGTAGGAGTCTCGTCGAACACCACATCACGGCTCACAACTTTACCGGCCTGAGGATCATAAAGACGATATGCCTTGGACACAGTGCTGTATCCGAGAAAAGTCATGCGCTGAGACTTCGAGTCCAACTTGGAGCGGTGCTCCTTAGATACATGAACATACGCCGTACACCCAAATATCCGGAAATGAACAACGGAGGGCTTCTCACCATGGAAAGCCTCATATGGAGTTTTGTCGGGAAGAGCTGCAGTAGGAGACCTATTCTGAATGTAGACAGCAGTGGAAGCCGCCTCAGCCCAGAAACGTCGAGGTAATGAAGAATGCTCAAGCATAGCACGGACCATTTCCATAATGGTCCTATTCTTCCTCTCAGCAACTCCATTCTGTGATGTAGAAAGCTGTCTCCGAATGCCATGTGTCTTGCAATATTGCTGAAACTCCTGGGATGTGAACTCACCCCCTCCATCGGTCCTGAGAGCCTGACCGAGTGACCGGTCTCTTTTTCCACCTCAGCTTTCTAATCACAGAAGTGATGAAAAGTCTCATCCTTGGTCTTCAGGAAGAAAACCCAAATATATCTGGTAAAATCATCCACCATCACGAGCATGTACAACGCCTTACTCAAAGATGCGGTACTCATAGGACCACATAAGTCTGCATGAATGAGAGCAAGTGATGTGCAAGATCTGTGTGTCGCCTCCTTCAGAAAGGCGGCTCGGTGTTGCTTCCCTTGTAAACAAGAGGAACAAGCAGAAGACGGAGCCTTGATGGTCGGTAATCCCTCAACCAACCCATCCTTCAAGGCTCGTTGCAGAACTGATAGCTCAAATGGCCAAACCGAGCATGCCAAAGAGCAAAAGAAGCACCAGAAGAAAGCAGAGCGGTCAACTTGTAGAGACCACTATCTTGGACTCCCTGAGCCAAGATGCTACCAGTCGCTTTATCACGAATGGTAATCTCATAACGAGAAGAGATCACCTCCACACCCTAAACTGTAAGAGCACTCACTGACAAAAGGTTAAAAGCCAAATCTGGAATATATAGAACGTCAGAGAAGTACCTCTTATCCTCGTCAGAACGAAAGATGGGGATAGTGCCATGACCATGCACTGGCACAGAAGAAGAATCACCCAGAGTGATCTCGCCTGATCTAGCAGTGAAGTCCTCGAACCAATCTCGATGGGGTGTCATATGAGCAGTAGCACCGCTATCAACAATCCAAGACCGTGACTGAGAAGTCACAAGAGCAAGTATACGCCGAGCACCTGCTAAGAGAAGAATGCCATCATCCTTCTTGGGTTGAGACACCGCCGTTGAGGAAGAGTTCTTTGTTGCTTCATCACGCTTCTTCTTGTGACATTGGGGTGACTTGTGACCCTTCTTGCCACAATAATGACATTCAATGTCCTTATTCTTTGAAGATTTGTTGTCTTTATCCTTGTCGGAATCCTTGGAGTTCTTATTAGAACCCCCTTTTCCTTTCTTTTGTTGAGTCTTCCCTTTATCTCGTGCTGCCAAAGCTCCATTAGGGCCACCAGAAGTGCCAGTCCGCTCCTCAAAGCGAGACTCAATCTGCATAACGGAGGGGAGAACTTCCTCCCAAGTAAGTGGAACGGACGAGGAGAAGAAACCAAAGACTGAAAGTATGCATCAAACCTGTCTGGAAGTTTGGAGAGCGGCCGAATAGCCATATCCTCTATGGAGATGTCCTTGACACAAACAACAAGCTCGTCCTGGAGATCTTTCATCTTCAAGATGAAAGCAGATAAAGATGGAAAGGCAGAAACTGATAAGTTCATAAGTAATCTCATAGAGATATGCAAAAGCCTTCCAAACTTCATGTGCAGCATCTGCTGTACACACACGAGAGAGAACAACATCCTGACAGTTCAATATCAAAAAAGGAGAAAACGCGTCGATCATTCGACTGCCAAATATCAATCTGTGCCTGAGTCGCACCACTGGAAGCAAGGGTGGGAGGGGTGGCATTGGCCGGTGTAACAAGCCAATCCCAAAGATCCACGCCACGCAAGGCTGATTTCACCTTCACCTTCCATAGGGTGTAGTTGGAACAATCCAACTTGGCAGACTCAGCAAACATATGAAGAGAAGTCGGTGCAGCCATCACAAAAGCTCGGGCTCAATCTCAAAAAAAAAACGCACAAACTCTAAAGAAGAGGTGTCCTCCACAGGTACCAAGAGTGCCACCAAAGCCTGCACACCACAAGCCCCCTCTGCAAAGGGAAAGGGCCACTGGAGAGGAAAACGCAGCAAAAAAAGGTTGCTGTCCTGTAGAAAACAGGCCGGCTATTGTCCAATCTCCAAGTGGGAAAGAAAACACTGGTCAACAAGTACCTAATGGCTGAGTTGATGAAGCCAATCTGAAGGAAAAGCGAGAAGCAGGGTGTTGTCCAGAAAACGCAGCAGCAAAGGCTATGGATCTGGAAAAAAACGCAGAGGAGAAGGTGCTGAAAACAGGGCTGAATCTGGGACAACAAAGAGGTTGCTAGACCGGGAGCGATGATACCATGAAAGAGTGCACAGAGCGTGTGAGAAAGAAGAGATGAGAGAAGAGACAATGTACTCAAGAACTCATCAATGAACCACTAGCCAACTTCATTAGAAATGAACTACAATGCCTCATATATATAGGAAAGTTTCTCCACCCTTTCCTCCACCCAAAAATGTGTGTAAATAGGAAAAAATGGAAATGAATGCTATAAATCCCAAAAATGCCTAGAGGCTAAAGAGTGTGCCACTAGCATGACACCATCTGGAGATGACACCTATTCAACACCTCCTCTTCAGGTCCAGATGGGAGGACCAACGCCAACGCGCTGAAGAAGATAATCCAAGGTAGATCGAGGAAGAGGCTTAGTAAACAAATCAGCAACATTATCTTTGGTAGGACAATACTCAAGCTGAATGCGACCTTCAGAAATCCAATCACGAGCAAAATGAAAATGAATATCAATGTGTTTGGATCGTCCTCGAATAACTGGATTTTTGGCTAAAGCAATAGCACTCTGTGAATCTGAGTAGATGAGTGTCGGAGTAGATGAACATCCAAGGTGATTCAGAATTTGAGAAAGAGCATCAGACTTCTTAGGTAAGAAATAAACCCATGATTTGCGAGAGAAGTCATCCACAAGAAGCATATAATACTTGGATCCACCAAGCGATTGTACTTCCATAGGTCCTGCAAGATCAACATGAATAAGCTCAAGTATGCGTGTGGCCCTATGAGGAGCCTCCTCTAGAAAAGAAGCCCGATGTTGCTTTCCCTGAGCACAAGAAGAACAAATGTGATGGCGAGGTTTCTGAAGCTTTGGTAGACGTGTAACCATGTCATGTGAAACAAGATGTTGCAAAGTAGCAAGAGGAACATGGCCAAAGCGGAAATGCCATAGATCACTATCTTCATTAGAAACAAGTGCTTTAGGAGAAGCAAATAATTGATGAAGATGAGACTCGTGTGGTGGCAACTGTGCTGTAAAAGAGCTTATATGATAAAGCCCAGCATTTTGATAACCATGTGCCACACAAGAAAGTGACTCTCTATCAATGATTTCAATCACTTCATCATCAAAGTAAACCCCAAGACCTTTAGAAGCAGCCTTAGAGATAGAAAATAAGTTGGCAGACATCTTAGGCACATGCAAAACATCATGTAAGATAGCATCTCCAAAAGAAACATCACCAATACCAATCACAGGGAGAGACAAAGCATCACCAATGTGTACTGATGAAGAGATAGACTTATAGTTTTCCAATAAGGAAGAACTATTCGTCATGTGAGAGGTAGCACCACTATCGGCAATCCACTCATCCGCAGTATGCGTATCAAGATCTTTGATTACCACAAGTGATGTGTCACATGAAGAAGTAGAAGACATAGCAACATATGCAATCTTGGCGTTACCGTCTTCCGTCTTGTCTTTGTTTTTGTCATGAGAAGATGATGATGTAGAAGAACCCTTAGATTTGGATTCAAGTTCAGCTTTTACCTTCTTGGATGCCGCCTTCTTAGCAAAACAACGATTCTCCGTATGGCCACTACGACCACAGAAAGTGCACTCCTTGGAAGAATCCTTTGATTTGTCCTTGTCGCCTTTGGTTGAAGAATCTTTAGCATTGGAATTAGAGCCTTTGCGTTGATAATTCCCCTTGCCTTTGCCTTTGCCCTTGCCTTGGCTTACAAAAGCCGAGTCCTTTTTGTTTTGCTTGCGAATAAGGCACTTATCATGAAGAAGACCCATAGTCTCTTCAAAGGAAGGAAAAGAAACTCGAAGAAAGATGTTATCTTTGAACGATTCAAAAGAAGAAGGCAATTTACCAAGTAGCTTGTGGACCCGATTGCTTACCAATGTACCAAACTCTTCAAGTTGCCGCTTGATTCGATTGAATTCTCCAAGCTTCTCCACTATGTTGTCGGATTCGAAGATAGAAAGCTTATCCAAATCTTCTTCCAACTTAGCCATCTTAACCGTTGAAAGTCTTCCATATTGCATTTGTATAGCGTGCCATAATTGTTGAGCCGTACTCCTTGTAGAGAGAAATTGAGACAACCGATGTAGACATGCCATGCACAAGTAAAGCTTTGGCCTGTGCATCCATATAGGTTTGATATTGAGAAGGCACCATATGAGGAGAAGTGATTATAGACCACACCCCGGCGCTTTCCAAAAGAAGTTGCATAAGCAAGGACCAAGTGTGGTAGTTGTTTGGGGTAAGCTTTTGTGAATCGGAAAGACTTCGAAGGCTCAAAGATTGAGTGAATGGGTTAAAGGGCTGATATGATTGAGTGGGGAGAGAAGTAGTAGTGGAAGTAGTAGAAGAAGGAATCATAGTAGATGAAGTTGCCATAAAAGGCATAGATGATGTAGGGGGATATACCATAGAGGACATAGAAGTATGTGGATAGGAAGGCATAAAGGACAAACAAGAAAGAGTGTATGGATCCGTAGAAGGTAATGGATACGACAGAAAAGAGAAAGTAGAAGCACCTACCGAAGAAGGAATTGCACCAACTTCCGTTGTAGTAGTTGCCGGTCCAACTGTCGTAGGAGATGTAGGATCCATAGTATCTTCAAGTTTACCTTTGTCTTTTGGAGTAGAGGACTTCCGAGATCCCATAGGGAGAGGAGGGTGGGAAAACACAAGGGAAGAAGTGTCGTACCTCCAAAAACGCAGCCAATAGATGCGCTGTCCACCAAGGAAGTATCTAGTGCAGAAACGCAGCCACAAAACGCAGCCGATATATGAACCAATAGACTCCGTAGAAACCACCAAAAGAGGGCTGAGAATGTAGCCTTAGGTAGAAGAAGTATGGAGGAGTTGATTGTCCACAAAAACGCAAACACAAAGTGTGTGTAGCAAAGTGGAATTTTCAGCCGGTAGAAAGGTGTAGAAAAGAGGATGAATATGTACCTCAAAACACCATGAAGAGGGCTGAAGTTGATGATGAAAACACAGCCAAGAAATCTCTCCACAAGAAGCCTCCAAAAAAACGCTACCGCATGTAGGGAAAACTAGTTGGCAATGTTTTCACCGCAAGTAGAGTTGTAGGACTCGGATTGAAGTGTTTTAAAAACACACTTGTAGAGGATGGTAAGGGGCTAGTTTGAAGCCTCTTGCATCATTGAATGAGTGCAAGGATGATGAGTAAGGACTTCTGCAAAAAACGCAAGCAGAAATTCTGCATGCAGGCAGTCTGCGAAGAACAACTCAAAAACGGTGAGAAATTTGCGAAAACTTTCTTCTGCAAAGTTGTAGACCACGATGATTCCAGTAGGTCTCGCGGGCACAATCCTCAAAAACACATCCACTTTAGCAGATAATCAAGAATGTAAGGGCTTCTGCAAAAAACGCAAGCAAAAATTCTGCATGCAGGCAGTCTGCGAAGAATAACTCAAAAACGGTGAGGAATTTGCGAAAACTTTCTTCTGCAAAGTTGTTGACCACGATGATTCTAGTGGGTTAGACAGGCACAATCCTAAAAAACGCATCCGTTTAGCAGATAATCAAGAATGAAAAAACGCAATTGAAAGCAGGGTTGTTGAAGAGGACTAGAGGTAGAGAGGAAGAAGGATAAGGACGCTCTATGTGCGCCACCACCTTGCTCTGATACCAGTGAGAAAGAAGAGATGAGAGAAGAGACAATGTACTCAAGAACTCATCAATGAATCACTAGCCAACTTCATTAGAAATGAACTACAATGCCTCATATATATAGGAAAGTTTCTCCACCCTTTCCTCCACCCAAAAATGTGCGTAAATAGGAAAAAATGGAAATGAATGCTATAAATCCCAAAAATGCCTAGAGGCTACAGAGTGTGCCACTAGCGTGACACCATCTAGAGATAACACCTATTCAACAGAGCAGAAGCAGAGTGGCACTAGAATGTGCTGAACAGAGAGTGCAAGAGAGAGAGAGAGAGATATGGAGCAAACTATGCTGAATATACTGAAGCAAAACAGTCCCAAGCAAGAGACACAAATAGTCTCATAAGTGAGAGAGCAACATATGTACAAGACTGAATGAAACAAGAGAGGCCAGCACCCACTATTTATAGTGAGGGAATGTTGGCCGACTGGAGATGATAAACAGGCCGACTGGAGCTGATGGACATGGCCGACTGGTAAATGCCAGAAAGGCTAGGAAAAATCCCAGAATAATTGTAAAAAGGGGTGGCCAACCCACAAGCAAGGGCCATGCAAAAGGGGACCAAATGGACACCATAAAAGAGCAGAATCTGGGGATGAATGTGCTAACAGTGCACAAGCCTGCAAACCTTCGGTCGGAAGGAAAACTATCTAGAAGCCCACGACCAACTCTTCCTCCCTATTTTTAACCTCTGTCCAGCCTCTATTCAAGCTGTAAATTCCCCGGCAATCAGTGGGAGAACATGTAGAAAGAGTCGACCAGCTTCTCCCATGCATCCGGTGAACTTCAGTCGCGATGGATGGCTGTAGAAACTTGCTAACAGGCTGAAAACCAGCCGACCTGCCCTCATGCACTCCTGAAAAGCATGCACCCCCCTCCAATCTGGAGTTTTTGTCAATAATAGAGGCTTCCCCTCTTAAAATAGCCCACACGTGTGCTTTTTTGGTCTAGAAAGGAGCGCCTACATGAAGAAAGTCCAAATAATGTCCAGTGCCCGGTCTTTGGCTGCCACGTGTATTAAATAAGTCCTGCTCAATATGTACTCACTTATAAGTTGTCTGGTCACTTATAAGTGAGTGTGAACCTGCATCCATAATTATTAACATGTGAACTCATAAAGCTGTAAATTGAGTTTTTTTTGGGAATACTTACCACCTGCAAAACACATGTAGACCACCTGTCAGTCCCAAACACGTGTGCACATACACGTCCGCAAGGTGCCCAGGCATCCCCGGCCCCATGGACAACACAGGCAAAAATCTCAAGCATTGTCCAGGCAAACAAGACAAGGCATCCAAAGATAAAATCAAAGTCATGCACACACATGAGTGCAATTATATTGGAAGAAACACCCATCTGCTAAGTTGTATCCGATAAAATGTCCAAGGCTCATGATCCTTCCGGAACCTTCCCAGAACATAAATACACAAGATCTCCAAGATAGCTAGTCCTAGAGACTTTCATCATGTCAAGCTCCATGGCCATACATGTACACCATGTCAGGTCCCACAAGCCACACATGTACTATCATGTCAGGCTACACTAGCCATACATGTACTGTCATGTCAGGCTCCATATGCCACACACACACACACCATGTCAGGCTACACCAGCCATACATGTATATCATGTCAAGCTCCACATGCCACACATGAACAGTAGAAAAATAGAAGCTGTAAGGAATTTTGTGACACCTATGGACAGCCCATGTAACCCAATTTGGTCCGTTTCCTCGTGTATGAGCTCTTCCAAGCAATCAATGCATAAGCCCAAGAGAGTGGGAGATAGTGGGCAGCCTTGCTTGACACCCATAGTACTGAGGAAATCAACTGATAAGCTAATCTAGTTTTAAGCTGGCATATGACCACCTCATATAACTGAGCAACTGCTATTCTTAAATGGCACCCCTATATGTTGCATTCTCTCCCATCGCAGGATAGTGTCAAATGCCTTTTTCAAGCCGAAGAGAGAGAGATAGAGAAAGAGACTCACCTGCTAATTGATTGACACAAAGAGAGAGAGAGAGAGAGAGAGAGAGAGAGAGAGAGGTAGTTTCTTTGCAGGTAATGTGGCCACGGTTACAATGTTTCAATTAGGAATTACTTTCAATAATTAAAGTTAACAAAAACCTTAATATCAAAGGTAACCCAAAGAGCCGTAAACTAATCTAATGAATATCCATTTTGTACATACATTGGGCCCCTATTTGTGCCCTTCAAAGTAAGATTATAAGCCACCAAGGCCTTACTTTTCTTGTGATTTGTTGAAATTACATTAACATGCTGGATGCATGACTTTTCATGTGTAGGGAGATTGTGAAAGTTCAAATTTACTTTTACATCTTAAAATTTCCAAAAAATGCCATGTTTCTTCAAAATGCCTGAAATTAGGCACCAAAAAAGGATCTCAAACAATACGTAGGCCATTTTTGACCACTTCTTTGAGTGAATTAAATGCTGGAAAATTTCCGTTTCCACAAATGAGACCTGCAATCCATATTGCTCACTTTAGAATAAGATAAAAAGCGTCAAAAGTTGGAATATCAATAAAGAAAAATGAAGGCATAGTCATTTACACACCATATTTTGAAGGCCATTTCATACATTAATTTCCCACTCTGTTATCCAAGCACTGCAAGATCAAGAGGATTACTAGAAGTTTTGCCAATGAATCAGCAAAAGCTGCCAACACTCTGCTCGCAGAGCAGCCCAACCTTATGAATAGGGTAGGGTGTCTATAATAGATAACCCTGCCCTGGATAGCCCCTACAACACATCCCCTCACTCCTTTTATCCTCGTGCACAGTAAAGCTGGATCTAAGAAGAGATGACTTCGGGAGGTTGCTATCCATGAACATGTTGGCAGCCAAACTAACTCCTCGATAGGCTCCTAAAAACTGGTGTTGCTGTCACTGTTGCCAGCAGCAAAACAGTGATGGACACTCCCAAGGGCTTAAGTAGGGAATCTCGGCTAAAGAGACTAAGTAACGAGATTATTGAGTCTGCACTTAGCATTTACCATGTGGCACATGCCTTGGCCATGACAAGCTGAGATCCGGAGAATTCCATACATGTTCAAGTCTTGTAGAATCTCTTAAAGGCCATGAATTGTACAACCCATTAGCATTACGTGTACAAGTCTTGTTTAATCCCTTAACATGACAAGCTGAGATCTCGAGAATCGCATACATGTTCAAGTCTTGTATGATATGCTGCATGCGTGGAAGCCTTGCTGTACTGATCCACAGTTCTAAGCCTGATTAAGAAAATTGATGCTTATAAACATGATTAAGATAGAAGAGAGATTTGGTGTCACGGTTTTCTTATATTTAATACGGTACAAAAAGGTTTATGAATGCTTGTACATGTGTTAGGCCTTGGTCAGCCCCATAGGGGTGACCCTGGCCCCTTTCTACATGACTTCTACTGTGGGCCAATGCTTATGACTTGATGAATGCTGAATTCTGTCTTATGCTTATATATTTGATTGGGATGCAGTCGGCCACCAGCAGCATGTTGGCCTGTTATATGGACAAATACCCCTCAATATGCACTGATAAATGCTGCGCTTAACTGCTGGTCCTGTCCACACCTACTGCCTGTTGCCTAGCTTCTAGCCGCCTGCTGTACAGGGTCTGCTGCCAGCTGACAGAGTGCTGGTTTCCAGCTGACAGCCCTTCTATACCTTCCCATGATGCTGTTGATGTTAATGTTGATGATGATGATGCTGTAGATAATGCTGATGTTGCTACTGATGATGATGGTACTGATGCTTATGCTGATGAGCTAACTGCTAATGATTAGTCAGGGATTAAGACCATTCATGCTAGAGATTAGCCATGGCACGGGCATGCATGGGACATGATACCTTAACAATAGGCCAGGAATGCTGCTGTTGTGGAATTTTTGCAGACTTACAGGCCATTGTATTTGCCAGCAGGAGAGACTAGCCAAAGGTTGAACAGCTGATGATAAGACATTCTGGCACTATGCCAATGGGATCAATAGAAACTGGTAGTAAGATCCAGTAACACTATCTACATCTTCATAGCATGAGTGTGGGGGTTTCCATCTTTGTCACTATCCTCACTGCTATAATGACGTTAGACTACACAACAAAGATGCTAAACGTGACAAGGACTACATGGCTGTTACGTACCTAATGCTAATCCTCGGGATTAGTGGCCTGACCAGGCAGGCTACAGGAGACCGGAGATTAGGGAAAGCAGGATGATACAGGCGGCTAAGGCTCATGGTTAATAATACCAAGTATACGAGCTATTTATGACCGCACAATTATGTATGACTGGGTTGAGTTTCTGCTCATGGTTAATAATACCAAGTATACAAGCTATTTATGACCAGACAATTATTTATGACTGGGTTGAGTTCCTGCTCATGACGATTGTCCTCGGTCTATCAGGTGGCAAAGAGGATATATCATATTTTGGTGGAATGATGTGCGCATTCGGCACCAGGAGACCATATGATTTGGTCAAATTTGCCTACGATGATGCTAAGCATAGGATTCCTTGCGACAACTAGGTTCTGTTTAGTGCGGGTTTCAACAGACAGGGTTTCCCTGAGACTTTAGAATTTGAAAGTATAACTGTAGGAGCACTTAACCCTAGAAAAAGGCGGATGGTTTGTAGTCATTGCATGGATTTGCATTGACAAATATTGACTTGCACTGGAGGGTTTTTATCGGTGGTGTTCTGGTTTGAACATGGTCTCGGTGTCTTATATCAGTGGTGTTCTCGATTGAACACCGTTCTAATAGGAAAATTCTCTTAGGTTATTTATCATGAGTGTGCAGAGATACCTGATAGTTATGTGATTCTCGGATAGGGAAGATCCGGTTAGTATCCTAATGGGTGAGGTGGAGAGGGGGGGGGGGGGGGGGGTGCAATCCATTTGGAGCCACCAATTGGTGACCCTAGCATACCATACCCGACCAATCCCCTACTTTGCTAGCTCTCGAGAGGACTCTCATTCAAGCCTCAGTAACTTGTGGCTACTCTATACAGGATCCAATCATCCACATAAAACTTATCCAATTGTGCCAAGATACATCCCCGCATCTGCGGTTATGCCAAGAGTAAGATAAAGAGTTAGGCCTCTTCTAGAAGTCATCCCCTGTCAAATGGTCCCTTCCATAGAAGGAGAGCGTGAATCTTTCCCATGAGGCTCCCCGTACATCAAAATGTATTTTAACATCTTTAATGGCCTTGCACTTACGTGCTTTTCATACCCTCACACATGTTTGGTCTGCTTACCAAGCTTCACATTCTTTGTGCATATCATCAACCTTTACCAACATGCACAATGGGGTGCACAATATCATCACGTGTTCCACATATCTTGGATTTTCCATTTTTTGCATATCTCTAAACCACTCACGATGATCGGTCATATGGTTAGAGGCACCAGAATCCACATATCAAATATCTCCCAATCTTGGCACACATCCTATCATGGAACTCCGCATGTGCTGCAGCACAAACATCTGCTTACTTCTGTCACATCACCCTCTTTACTTGTTGATGCATAGTTACCTTGTTGTAAGTTTCCACTTTTGATATCATTTTGCTCTTTTTATCGCAGTTCTTTGCAATGTGCCCTAGTTTGCCACAATAATAGCACTCCATGCTATTTGCGTTTTAATTTCTTTGCCAACCACCTCAGTCTCTTTCGCTCCCCTTGCCTCTAGAGTGGCCTCTTTCACTTGTTTGTACATTAGATTCCTGTTGTTACTACCCATGATTTTTGTTTCTAAAACGACTACCACCGCATTCTCTAGATGACAATTTGTCTCTACATCTACCAATTTCTAAGTAGAAGGCCTACTCATGTGAATTTCCAGAGGATGAACCTCTCCCAATATTCATTTCCTCATGGATGAGGAGAGCAATCGGTTCCTGAAAATCGGGAAAGTTTTCTCAAACTCCAATGGAGGTCTGAAACTCACTATATTCTTTGCCAAGGCCATTCAAGGTCATCGATACCATTTCATTGTCATCTACTCGTGATCCAATCAAAGCACGGGCATCTACAAGCCCTTTCACCTTCACTGAGTAATCATTTATACTTAGCTTCCCTCTGAGCCACATTCTGCAGTTCTTGTTTTAGCTGCATCTTTCGACGCTTGAGGTATTTGTACTGTGCATCTTCACTAAGGTGTCCCAAGCCTCCTTAGGCATTTGTGCATCCTGTATATACACAATCATAGAGTTTCACACTGACATACAACTAGCACAACACCTTTCTGGCTCTTTCATGCCATGCTTTATATGCTTGCCAAAGGTATGTCATGTCTCCTACCACTGCGGGGGAGAGGGGTCCAGGATTTGGGCAAGCCACTTATGGGGGATGGAAGAGTCGATGTTGAGGTTGAGTCTCTCCCTGCCTACTGCTGCTATAAATAACAATCCAGCTATAAATAGCCAGTAACCATGGATTATCACTAATGATGAACCCTAGCCACTTGTAACTTGCTTGTGGCCTTCCCCGAATCCTAGGGCTTCCCAACCCTGACCAGATTAGGACCTAATCTCGAGGATTAGTGTTAAGACATAACAATCATTGACCCAACTGTGCAGAGTGGAGCCCTGCCTTGCAAGTTGATCGTCAGAGGCCTTCTACTTGGTGGGGAGCCTTGGATTGCTTTTCTGATTGACCGGATCTCAGCTTAGACCCCATCACTTGGCAGTCCCTAGACTCCCGAGGCATGAATCCATAGTCGAGCCATGCTAGGCAAGCTGATCGTTCGTGGACTTCTTTGGGGTGGTGAACCCTGGAAGGATTTTCTCTTAGCCCGGATGTCAGCCCGTACCCCCGTTCTCGGTGGTCCTTGGTCCCAAAGTCCGAGATGGATCTTTAGAGAGATGCGGATCCATGGTTTTAACCCCGCATTCGAGGACAGATTTGCAGGCAGCCTCCTTCGAGCTTGGGACCATCTCAGGCCGGCCCTTCAACAATCCTTTCCAATTTCAACAGAGGAGCGCCTTCATGGAACCCTGTGGCTCGGGTACCCAATGGCCACATGATGGATGCTCACCCGCACATATCTTGGGGAGCTATGAGCATGGGTCCAACGCACTCTCTCGGAGATTGGCCACTTTTCAGACAGCTTCCGCCAAAGACCCAGGTGAGAAGTCTTGTTGGGAGACTTGCTGGCCGTACAAGATGGTGAGGACTATGGGTAGCTGTACTACTGGTCGTACAATGCATGGTACAAATGAAGCAGTAGGCCTGCAAGATTGTAAGGCCTGCAAGATTGTAGGCAGCACATGTAGCAAGTCCGCAGTGAGCAAGGGGTGGAAGGGTATGGTGGCGTGCAGCCATACTCGGTATGGGCAACCGTACAGACAGGCTGTAGAAAGCAAACATTAATTCGGGCAGTGCTAATGTTGGCAAGACATGTTTTTTTTTTTAAATAAAGCAAGTGGGCTTGTTAAATCACTAAAAGCCCATCTTTTTTTAAAAAAAAGTGTAAGGGGGGCAAGCCTGGTACCTTCTAGCCTTTTTTAAAAGGCCTATTATTTAGAGTGGGAAAGCACATGGGTGTTTCTTTTCATCTATGAAAACATGATCTGGGGGTGTTTTACTCATCTTACCTTCTCTGGACGTGACGAAACCTTGGAAACGGTCTGTTGTGAGGCTTCACAAAATGGTTTCCATCTCTATAAAAACATGGTCGGGGTGTTTTACTCATCTTACCTTCTCTGGACGTGACGAAACCTTGGAAACGGTCTATTGTGAGGCTTCACAAAATGGTTTCCATCTCTCATGCGTGGAGTATCGGTAAGTGGGTGGTTTCGGCGTATTTTCTCGTCTTTCCTTGCGTGTTTTCATCTCTTTAATTGCTGAAATTCAGAATCGGTACACAGTTTTCTTGCAGCACCGCCCTTTTTATTTTCTTTTCTATCTCCATGGAGCCTAAACTTTTCTTTAATGGCGACCTATTGGACCATGAGGAGAACCCTCAACCCGAGGGGGAGCCCATTGAGGTTGAGCAGGAGGAGGTTGAAAGAGTGGAAGAATCTTACTTTGAGGAGCAAACGGCCAAACTCCGGGCCGACTTATAGGCTGATATGCGGTAGTTGCGAAACCTGGTGATACTCCTACAAAGGGCAGTGCTTGGATCAGCCTCTACTCCAGGGGTATAGTTGCAGTCGCACCTTCTTTCACGCCGGACACTTTTGTGGGCTAGAAGAACTAGATGGCATAGGAGGTTGTAGACTCAACCAGTAGAATATGTACCTCGAGTTTCACCCCTTTCCCAGACGCCCGGAAGATCCAGATGGTGAGGGGCCCCCTGAAGGGGAAGTCTCTTACCTGGTGGAGAGAACTGAGGGATAATCTCATTACTTGGGTAGATTTTGAGGTGCAGTTTCGCGAAGAGTTCCTCCACGCAGAGGATGAGTTTGATGTTGTGGCCAAGTTTTTTTTTCCCGGAAAAAAGATCCTTCTATTAGTTAAAGAAAAAACAACCGCAGAGGGCTAGATACAACCATGAAGGGCTAAATACAGACTCGCCTCATTTAAGGGCGGGAATCACATGATCATAAGGGGGAAGAGACGCTTCTCCTGCGGCTGGCCGCTCTGAGAGGAGAAAGCTATCTCATTCAGGGGGAGGGAGGGGGGAACAACCACACAGGTGGTCTGTAATGCCAAATGGGGTCACCGCCTCTATCTGTGAGGAAAGGGCCAAGCCTCCAAAGTCTCAACAAAGCTTCCCGCTGCTTCCGCATGCGGTCAAAACCTCCCTGTAACTTCCCCCACTGACCGCGGAGGGGGTGAATGATATCAAGCCATATGCTCCTGATGGTCTTTGCCGGCGGAGTGTGGGTACCCTAGATGGCCTCACTGCATCTAGCACACCAAATGCGTCAAGCTGCTATGCTACTGCAAATCTCCCATCTCTGGCATGAGCTTGGTCGCCAGTCATGTGTAGGTGGGGCTGTGACTGTTACTGTTGCAATACGATGGTGAGAGACCTGAAGGCCTAGCCCTCCCCCATCCTTCTCATAAGCCTTGACCACTCCAGCCTCTATGGCCCAAGCGACAGTGCCCCATGCAATGATCGGGATCGATGACCTTTCCATATAGAAGATGCGGAGAATCCGCTGCCAAATTTGCTGAGCCTTCGGGCAATCCCAAACATGTCTTTTGACACGTATCTACAAAGGTTTAGGGAATTGCAGTCTCGAGCACGGCACATGGATGCTACTACTCTCTGGATTCTTTATCCGTGGGCTTGTCCAAGATCACAAACTCCAGGAGAGAAATAATCATGGTAGGACGCTTGAGGATGCCATCAAGTATGGTAGAACTTATGAGGAGACCATGGACAGCTAGAATTAAAAACAAGTTTCTAAAAAATCTCACAATCCAGGCAGTTTCGAGCAAGGTTCCCAATGTAAACGTAAGTTTAGGTTAGCTTCGGGTGATTCCAGTCCGAAGGAAGAGAAGAAAACCCACCAAGATCTCTGAACTTTCCGAGATTGTGGGTGTTTCATTTGTGGCCAGAAGGGCCATATGAGAGAAAATTGTCCATAGGCAAAGAAAGCACCCAAGGCAACTCATGTGACTTAAGTACAACATAACCCTAGAAACTCTTCCATTGATACTACAATTCTAGATCATAGTACTTGCATGGTGTGAAACTTCAACATGTCAGTCTTTGGCCCCAATGATCTTATACGGATGTATGGATTAGTATTGGGGAAGATTGTGCACATCCTTTTTAACCCTGGTAGTAATCACAACTTTGTTAATGCCAAACTTGTGCGTAAGTTGAGAGTGGAGATGCAACCAAGTGATCATGTTTACCGTGTGAACTTGGTGGCAGGGCATGGACAGATTTGGGACCGGTGAGTCTCTCAATTGCTGATCTCCATCCAAGATTATAAAAAGGCCCTAAATTTCTTGATTATGAATTTGGATAAGGTTGACGTTATTCTACGAAAGGAATGGTTTTATAGCCATGATGTTCATGTAAATTGGAAGGGTCATACTTTGTCCTTTGTTATGAAGGGTCTTCCGATTTTGCAGTCCCACCCTCTACTTTTGTAAATTCAGTAGAAATTTCATAATATTATTGGAAATTCAGATTATCAGGTGTATCAATGTGTTCTTGATCCCCTTTCATCTAATGTTAATTGCAATTTAAATACAGTTAAGTTGGATGCTTGGGAGACACAAGCTTTAGAGGACATTAAGGTGGATTTTTTTGATGTCTTTCTTGCTAAATTGCCTTATGGGCTGCCACCCAATAGGTCAATGGATCATAAGATTGATTTGCTTCCAAGGTCTCAGCTTGTGAGTATAGAACCTTACAGGATGAGCCAACTGCAAGAGAATGAGATTGCCCGACAATTTTCAGAGTATCTTCGGATGGGGCAAATACACAGAAGTAAATCTTCCTAGGGAGCTCCAGTGCTTTTGAAGCAC
Organism: Cibotium barometz; assembly: GCF_041138505.1. NCBI lineage: Eukaryota > Viridiplantae > Streptophyta > Polypodiopsida > Cyatheales > Cibotiaceae > Cibotium > Cibotium barometz. The sequence goes on from NC_141051.1 coordinate 30,880,093, forward strand.
AAGAAAGACCGTACTTGGCGAATGTGTGTGAATTATAAAAAATGAATAAGGTTACGATAAATAATAGGTATCCTCTTCCCAGAGCGGATAATTTGATAGATAGGTTGCAAGGTGCTGTCAATTTTACAAAGATTGACCTTCATAGTGGCTATCACCATACGTATATCCGAGGAGGATGTCTTCAAGAAAGGGTTCCATTTGCGATATGGCCATAACAAGTTTCTCATCCTACCTTTTGGGCTCATGAATGCTCCCACTACTTTTCAGTTAATGATGAATGGTCTCTTTGGTGATTATTTGGAAAAATGCGTTGCAGTATTCTTCGATGATATTTTAGTTTATAGTCATACCCTCCAAGAGCATGACAGGAACAATTGTATGCTAAACTCTCTAAGTGTGAGTTCTTTTCGTAAGGAGCTCACATACCTAGATCATCGGATTTCTCATGATGGCATGCGCATTGACCTTGAGTGGATCCAAAAGGTGTTGGATTGGCCGGTTCCTCAGACAGCGAGGAAACTTCGGGCATTCTTGGGATTCACTATCTCTCTTAAAAATTGAGTGAAGGATTCTTCGAATTTGACTAGTCCTTTCTGATTGGGAGAGGTACATCCCAATGGTCAAGTTTGCCTCTAAGCATCTGATACTAGTTACAGTCCATTGATGCTAATGTATGATTATCGACCTAGATCTCCGGTAACTATATCGGGACTCAAGGTTATAAAGATTGATGCAGCTAGAGGTTTCTTAGCCGGTATGCAAGGCATAAGAATCTATCAGAAGTGCTCAGGATAGAGCACGATTTTATGCTAATAAGAAGCATTCGTTGAGGAAGTTTTTCGAGGGAATGCTTGTATATCTACGGATATCCAAGAGTTCTAAGACAATACACATGGGAAAGGTTGGGAAGTGTCCCCTAGGTACTATGGACCTTATCGGATCCTCAAAAGGATTAGTGAGGTGTCTTATAAATTAAAATTTCCTCCTAATGTAAAAGTTTATCTAGTTTTCCATATGAGTAGACTCAAGGAGAAACTGGGAACTGAGGATAACATTGTTACACCTCAGGTTGAGGACTTGTCCTTTGTTCCACATAAGCCAGATCTTTTACTGGATTTCAGGGAGAGGAAACTTAGGAATAAGTTGATACTTGAGTATAGGATCAAGTGGAAAGACAGGGTGGTAGAGGACTCGACTTGGGAGACAATTGCTAGTTTAGAGTGGAGATTCGCTGATTTTGTTTCCTAGGGAGATGAAAGGTCTTAGGAGGGGAAGTATGTTATGTACCTAACGCTAATCCTTGGAATTAGGTCCGAATCTCATCCGGGTTGGGAAGCCCTAGGATTCAGAGAAGGCCACAAGCAGATTACAGGTGGCTAGGGTTCATTATTTAGTGATAATCCATGGTTATTGGCTATATACAGCAGCTGGATTGTTATTTATAGAGGTAGTAGTCACTATATAAGTAAGTTATGAGCTATTGTGATGTATTTAGTCATATTGTTTGGCTAATGGTCTCTGTGCTTGGACCAGACTCTTGCCATGGACATGGTGGTTCACAGGCAGTCTTGCCGAAGGTCCCTTAGGATAGACTCTTGTGGTATGGGATGCCAAGGCTAACTAGCTTGGCCTATGGGGAGTGGAACCTTAGCCCTTGGCTCGAGGAGATTCCTAATGGAATCCGCAGTTGGGAGGTGAGTTTACCTGCACCCTTCTATATGTTCTAACCTTGTGTGTTTAGCTTGTGTATCAAGTGGTCTTATGGGGGCTTTACAATGAAGCGGAGTCCTCCACATGTCCACGGCTGAGTGATCACCCTCCAAGCCACACCTTCGCCTAAGTCGACCGACCATCTGACCCGGCCAACAGAAAGTTTCGGATCAGTCGTTGTCGCAGAACCTGACCCACACATGCTTTGGAAAATGAACAGCAAGATGTGATGTACCACATGGTGGCCATGAGCACACGATCACGCGGCCGGCGAGGGAGAGGCAGGCCATCATGCTCCAATACAAAAGCTTCTTCCGCTCAAAAGAAAGGGGGCTAGCTATTGCTCGGTTTCGATGTCAATCCCAACCTAACACCTGATGTATCTGATGAGGGGTGGCGCCTGGGGATCCATTGCAATGACTCAGCTGGGCGCCAAGCTGGGACGATTGAAGATCCCACCCAAAAACCGCCCGACTTGTGCTAGTTGATCTGAGCTCCAGAGGCTAGGCAGAAAGTCTCCACGACAAGGGAAAATGTCTGAAGGTTCCCCTCCTCTGTTAGGCAGCTGTGTCATCTGCGAACTCCTAGTCAAGAGGCTTCTCCTGGGATCTAATGGGGAGACGGAGACCATGGAGTCCTATCTCCTGCGCAGACAGAACGCTGCTCATCGCCTCAGCTACGAAGAGGAAGAGGACAAGGGCCAGGGGACATCCCTGTCTGACTGATCTCTGGAAATCAGAAACCTGTCCCTCTTGGCCCCCTGGATGAGGACCTGGCTATGAGCTTCTGAATAAAGGGCGGAGACACCTCTAATCCATCCAGCCGGAAAGCCCATCCTAAACATGGTACCCTCCAAGAAAGCCCAATCGACTCTGTCATAGGTCTTCTCAAAGTCCAAAAGTAGAACCGTTGCCATGTCCTCACTACGAAACTTGACTAGAGTTGTTGCCTCCCAAAAGGCAAAGATATTATCCAAGATGCTCCTATTCTCGATAGAGCCAGAGTGTGCCATGAATCAGCTCGGGAAGACAAGGCTGCAAGCTTCCACTGATGGCTTTGGCAAGGATTTTGTAGGCATTTCCTAAGAGGGTGATGGGGCGCCACTGACGAACCTCCAAACGGTCACCATCCTCCTTCAGAATCAAGTGGATCAGCCCCTCAAAGAGCCTCCTTGGCATGTGTCCTGAGGCCATGGTCTCATTGAAGGCAGCCATGAAACCATCTTCCATGAGAGCCATCCTTGCCTCGACACCTGGCCCACGGCGGAAGGGCACGAAGTGAATCTCGCAACTCAATGAGAACCTCCACCAGCCGGGAGAGGGAATCTGCTGCTGAAAGGAGATCTCTAAAAGAGCCTTAGCTATGGCCTGAACCTGGGGGATCTGCCTCAACGGTACCCTCTAGGCTCCTCGACCTCCGAATCCTGTCTATGTGTGACGGTTAGGGCTTGCAGCAGTCACAAAGAAATCACGCCCTGCCAGAGTCCAAAAGGAGGCCTTGGCATGGTACCAATATTCCACCCTCCTCTCCTTGATCGATTGGATCTCCGTGCGGGTGGCCTCCAACTGAGACTCCACCCACGACCTGTTTGGGTGTTGCTCCTGAAGCCGCTGGAGAGAGGGTAGGCCCCTGAGGAGACTCCTCTCCTAATCTCTGAACATCGTGAGTCTATCTTGCACTGCGCTATGTAGAACGTTGTGGCTGCCTCTCCCAGCCTAAAAGTAAAGGACCTCCAAATCTCCTTGATTCTTCTGACGATCTCTGGGTCCTAGATCAAGTAATCAGGGATGCAAACACTTTGCTGATGCTCTATTCTCCATGTGTCCTTCAGAAGGACAACTTGCAAATGGTCCAACAGCATGGTGCTGCGAGAACACCAATCAAACCACCTCTATTGCACGCCCACTCATCCACATAAAATCTGTCAATCAATGAGAGGTTCTGTCCATGTATCATCTGGTCTGATCTGGAGAAGGGAAGGCTCCCTAGCGTGCGGCCAAACTCTAGTAAGTGCCAAGCCTCCTCTCTTCTTGTCCAGCATGTTAAAATCTCCACTTATTCACCAAAAATCTGCCTAGGGAAGTGCTTGCCCCACCTGGGTCCACAACTCAGTCCACCCCGCCACCCTATTGGGGGCATCAATGTTGAGGAAACCCATATGGTCTTCCCCAACCCTCACTATAATTGATTGCGCCCTCCCTTCAACAATGGTGCCTGAATCCAGACAGAAGCAACTACTCACTGACCGAAACGCCTACCTCTCCTTGGTTCCCCTCAGGGCCGAAGACGGGACCACAAGGTATGGCTGTGTCCAGGAAAGATCTTCCCGCCTTTGCGGGTGCGCCCTATAGAGAGGTGATGTTCCTACAACAACAAGAGATCTATTGGGCTTCCTACGCGAGCTCTCTGAAGCTCCTCGAGAAGTCCCTCTCTTCGGTGATGGAAGCGGGATCCCCCATCCCGTGAACATTCTAAGAGACGATCCAGATAGCTAAGGATGGAAGGAGTGAGATGTGTTCAAGACACCCTCACAACGGAGGGTCTTTGGGGTCAGTTTGGAGGGCCACATGCGGACCAGTAGATCCCTAATCCTCTCCTCCATAAAGCTTTGCTAAAGCTCAAGCAGGAAGAGGCCTAGGCAACGCTGGCCTGGGAAGTCAATGATCTTGGAGAGTGGACCAAATCCCTCATGAAAAAGACAGTGAAACTTCCCGCGGATCTCATAGTATACTGGGCAGCAGCATACGTAATGCTCCTCTGTCTCAACCTCTATGTGGCATAATCGGCAGATCCTCTCCTCTCTGGGTCTCCATATGAGGTTCCCGGCTCTGAAGACACGCTCAACTCTACCTGTCTCCACTCTGAGGTGGTGGGATGAAGCCCGTATCTAGCCAACCGCAATCCGCATGGCATGGGACATGTGAACACTCAGGTAGCCCGAGTGCTGGATGAATCCATCCTCAGTGAGCGTGAGGAAGTGATCTCTGTAGAAGTGCATCTTCGTTGGGAGCTCCGGAGGTGTGATTCATGTGCAATGGGTGTAGAGGCTGAGAAGATCTAACCGGATAACCCAGTTGGTATCCTCGTGAGAGAGCCATAGAAAAGGGGGGAGAGAGAGAGAGAGAGAGAAATGAAATGATATATTAACGTCTTCAGAAGGCCAAAATGACCTATGAGACCAAAAAGTTGGTGGATCTGATACAATGTCTATGTAAGAAAAGCTAAAAACAACTAACTGAAACTGAAATAACTATGAGGAAAAGTACGGTACTAGGAACTCCTAATGGATAACCACTGGGAGGAAAACTCCAGCAACAAAGGTAAGCATCATACACATCACTATCCAAAGAAGTCTCTCATCGGTCAATGGCGGATATCCTCAATGTCCTCCATGGTGAGTACTCTGACTGGACGTCTCCCATGCCGTGCTAGTATGGTCCTGATCCTCTGTTGTAGTCTCCGCCGGTGTCGAGATGGGCCTCTCATCTTGGGACGCCTGGACCGCCCCAGCTCTATAGCCCAATCAATCAGTGTACCTCTAGTGCGGCTATACTCTGGGGCTAGCTGCAATGCCTGCTGGCCTGACTGCTCAATCTCTGGTCGAAAGAAGTCTGTAATCTGCCTCTGTAGGTGTCTCTCCCTCTTTGATCCCCTCCCTCTCAAGAGACCCTCTCTATGTCTACGAAGCTCCAACAAGTATAATCCGAGGCATCTCTGATCCTGGTATCTCATGACTCTAAAAAGTGGTCCGAAACCCTCTCTAAAAAGGCAGTGAAAACGGCCTCGTATCTCATAATATACTGGAGAGTGACATATGTAATGTAACTCTGTCTTTGGCTCCATCTGGCACAGCTGACAAATCCTGGCCTCAGCTGGTACTCCTCTGAATCTGCCAGTCTCAATCTCTAGCTGGTGTGAGGATGTGCGCATCTGACCAATAGCACACCGTACCCCATGAGAAAGATGAGTATCCATGTAGCTGGGTCTAATCACAAACCCATCTTGCGTGAGCTGGAGAAGATGATCTCTATAGAAAGCCATCTTCGTACCAAGCTCCTGTGTCGGCTGTATCCATGTCCTCCTAGTGTCCAGCTGAATCAAGTCCTGCCTGATAAGTCTGGTAATCTCTGCCAATGTGAGAGAGAGGGAGGGTGCATCCAGGGAGTACTGAAATGGAGGTAGCCTTTCCATACTAAAGCCATGCAACTGGAACCAAGCTGTCATCTGTGCATACCAACATGATCCGTCTCCCTGTGATGCCAACTGTCGTGAAGACTCCAGGGATAATATCTGTCTCTAGGGAGAGCCCAAGTGCTATGTATAAAGGAGACTAATCGAGTGAGTGCCTCTACTACCAATGGGGGGGCAGCCATCTCTGCACGGATAATATCATGTGGTACGGAGGCCTTGGCCCTAATCATCCGGGAAATCATAGAAACCAAGGGCCTCTCCATATGTCTCCATCCATCAGTGCTACCAGCTCGGCTGTGGTGATCTACTGAGGGTCCCCATATCTCCACTCCATACAGCATGGTTGAAGTGACCAAAGTGTCAAAGAGCCAGAGCTTTGTTTGAGGTTCCTGAAACTGAACCTGCGAACACATCCTCTCTAGTCTCCCCAATGCTGCATAAGCTCTGGTCAATCTGGTCTCCGCTGCTCTCCTCAAGGAAAATAGTGGGCCACTGAAAACCACACCAAGGTAAGTATATGCATCTGTATACTCCACTGTCTCCTGACCATATGTAAAGGTGGGTATTGACCTCCTAACCCACTGTGCTGTGGTGTTAAACACCATCACCTTGGTTTTACCAAGGTTAACAGACAATCCACTATCCTGTGCAAATGTGTGCAATGCATCCAAATGACGCTGCATCCCCTCTGGAGAATCTGAGATCAGCACAATATCATCAGCATACAATAACAGCGGAATCCATGTCCCTGCTAGCTGTGCTCCTCTGTCACCCTCCCGCTCTACATAGTTTGAAACCTCATCCACGTACATCCCAAATAAGGTGGGAGAAAGGGGGCAGCCCTGTTTCACCCCAATAGTGGAGTGAACCATCTCAGATATACCCTGAGTAGTACGTACCTACCCCACAACTGTCCTGTATAAAGCCATGATTCCCCAAATCAGCTCTGTGGGCACTCCCATCTCTTGTAGTCTGTGAATCAGTTTGGCTCTCGGTACTGTGTCAAAAGCTTTGCGGAAATCCACAAAGCAACAATAAATCCTCCTGCCATATAATCAGCCCTCCTCAATAATAGCTCTGAGTGTCAAGATATGGTCAAGAGTGGAGAAACCTCTCCTGAACCTTGCCTGCCCTGATGCACGTATGCCCTCTCTCTCTGCCCATCTACTCAACTCTTGCTCAAGAATAGATGCATATAATCTAGCCAATGTGTGACCAATCATGATGGTACGATAATTCCCACAAAGCATGGGATCCCCTGACTTGAAGATAGGCACAATCGTGGACATATTCCAAGTCTCAGGAAAACCCTCACACATGGCTCAGTTAAACATCATAGCAATAAGCTCTGCAAGCATATCTCTGGCATGAATAAAGTGCTCTGCTACCAAACCATCATGATCATATGCTCTCCCAATCCTCATCCTGTCAATAGCTTTCCTTACCATCTCAGCAGTAAAGAAAGCACATGTCTCTGGGAGAGAGAGAGAGAGAGAGAGAGCTGAGAGGGGAGTTGAGCCCTAAAAAGACGAAAAAGAAACCCTAAATTGCAGCAAAACCCTAAAATGCACGTAGAAACCTTAAAACACAGGGGCAGCCATGGTTCAGGAACCCTAAAGTGCAGATCAAAACCCTAAAGTGCAGGCGAAACCGTAGAACGCACACAAAAACCCTAAAACGCAGCCAGAAACCCTAAAACGAGCTCATGAGAGAGAGAGAGAGAGAGAGAGAGAGAGAGAGAGGAAGAAAGAAAGAAGCTGTATTAACGTCTACTAGAGGCCGAACTCGACCTATGAGACAAATCAATGTACAACTGTCAATGTCTTCTGGATGTCCAGAAAAAAAAAGGACAAAATGAACATGAAATAAAGTATGAAAGTACTGAGCTAGTGGGGATGGAGAACCATGTTGTTCTGTGGTGACCTCCAGTAAAACCCTTGGATAAAAGCTGGAAAGATTTCGCTGGCTCCAAGAACAAATATAAGCAATGCATTCATGCCCATCCATTCTAAGCAAATGAAGGGTTTTTTGCAGTCCCACATATCCACCTGCACAACAGATGAATAAGCCTGAGAATACTTGGCAGTGACTGAACCACCCATATACTTAAGCAGGGTGTTTTGAAACTTCACTAGGGCTAAATGTTCGTAAAAAATGATGGAAGAACAGATCAAAACAGCTCACCAGAACATATATAAAACTAAATAACAATCCAGCTGTGCCTGCTGTGATGCAGACGTAGCTGAGAGTGTAGAGAGGCTTGTTCAGAGGCAATCCTGGGCAAGCAATAAAAATCTCGAAGTTTAGGAAAATCCAACTTTACTGTTTTTTTTTGTGGTGTATGTTTTTTTTCTTTTGGGAGAAAGGAGTGGGGGGAAGGGGGCACGGACCCAACCATTCGACAAAAAACCCGAGCATACTGAGTAGAAACCCAGCTGTTACCCATTCCCAGAGACGCCTCTTATGATTCTGAAAAAGTATTGATCAACAAAGTAACATTATCTTCAAACCTCGCATTGAAGTAGAATGTAAAATATACAGATCGTGAAGCGTGACTGTCCTCCATATTGCAATAGCAACTATGACATTGCCTGCGTGAACTGTTGAATAAACCATAGAGTCGAGCAATAAGCTCTGTTTGTGGAATGTGCACAAAAAATCCAACCCACCCATGCATGCATGCACAGTCACACACGCGCGCGCGAGCGCGCACACGCGCACGAGTACACACACTACTCTACTACATGTATATTCCCCACACTTATCCATTCATTTTATATTTGCTCACTTGTACTTTATTTTCACTTGTCTACTTACGAATGATGGTAAATAAACTTTAGTTCCTTAACCTCTTACTTTGCCACATCTATTCTTCACATGTGGTAGTGAACATTAGTTTTCTCGCATATACTTTACATGTCTCAATTCTCCTAAGAAATATTTATCTTGTATTCACTAGTCTAATTTAAGCTAGCTTAACTTATGTTTAACTTGTATTTCTTCTAGGTTTAAATTTTAATTGAACCTTAACCATACAACTTTAGTTCACCTTAAAACATGTCGAGTGTTTGGATATTTAGTTAACTCAGCTGTTTGGGAATTCTCTAGTGATCATATTGATGACTCACGTTTTGTAGTAGTGCTTAGGATACTGCCAGCTGGCACTATGCGCCATTAGTATGCCTCACACCTGGCTTCTCCTTCTTGCCACCTACTGGGAGCTGGCCGATTGCATGCACTATGACTCCCTTCGATTCCCTAAAAGGTTGTTCAACAACTTCCTTTTCTCAACTCCATTCAAAGCCATTTGGCAGCTGGCTGACTACAAGCACAAAGACCTTCAATATGCATGCAGGGTTGCATTTCCTTCCCCTTTCTCAACCCCTAGGGCATTTTCTGCCTTTGAGCTGTGAGTGCTGCACTGAGCTCCTTGTGACTCCAGGTAGCAGCTTATCCTTTTTCTTGTCTTCTCTCTCTTCATTGGCTTGTCCTTGGTTGAGCAGTTTTTTGTGCTTTTTTCTCTTCATTGGCTTGTCCTTGGTTTAGCTTATTCTCGTCACTCCCATGGTAGATGCATCTACCAGAGATAGGAGATTCCACCAAAGGCCTATCACTCCGAAGAGCATCTACCATAGATAGGAGATGCCACCGACTCCAGCATGCCTTGCAAGCATCATTTAAATGGCCCTCAGCTCATCCTCGAGGACATCCTACAGGCCCTCAGCTCATCCTTGAGGACATCCTTCATCCCACATCCTTAATCCTTAACCTTCTTGTAACTATTTCACCCTCCTAGCTCTATTTCACATGATGAAATCCATGCCCGGACACCAGATAGGTGGAAGAAGACATGGGGGCAGGGTCCATACGGTTTGATTAAGAAAAAGCACCATTATTGGTCAAAAAGAAGGAAAAAGAAAAAGTCAATCAGGGTTGACTGCAAGCCAAGGGCACCATTGGAAAGAGGAGACTGAGCCGGACCAAAAAGCTAAAAGGCGCTTTCTCAAAAAGCAACTCTAAGGCCTTAAAGCCAAAAAAGCAAAGCACCAAAAATTGAGTAATATTTTATTAATAAAAGTAAAAAGAGCAAAAGCAAAGGCAAAAAGAGAAAAGCAAACGCATGAAGGCTTTTTGGCAAAAAGCAGGGTCTCTTACAAGTATAAAAAAGATTGGACTTCTCTTGTAGTACCATGAACAAGATCATTGAAGATTGAAGGAGATCGTGGAGTGTGTGTGGGCATCATTATGATCATGGAGAGCTTCTTCTTCGCAATCAACACTTTCTCCAACTTGCTTTTCAGATGTACAGTCATCCCTAGACTCATATGGGCATATGCATGGGCGATATGGACGCATGTATGGAGCTGTATGGACAGAAATTTCAAAAACCCTAAAATTTCTCCAAAAAACCTAAAAACTGCTTTTTGGATGTTTTTATTGCCCAAAAACCATTAAATCAGGTTTTATATCAGTTTTCTTGCCAGGAAGAGCTTTTCCACCGTGGACATAGAGCTTGGATATGGAACATAGAGCTTGAACATGGAGCATAGAGCTTGAACATGGAGCATAGACATGGAGAACTTGGATATAGAGCTTGGGCATGGAACTTGACATGAACATGGAACTCAGACATACAGCTTGGACTTGGATTTGGCATCAGACTTGGATTTTGATTTGGATTCATCGAACTTGGATTTGGATATTGGATTTGGATTCATCGGACTTGGATTTGGATATTGGATTTGGTACTAGCCCGGTGAGAGTTACTTGTGGGTCAACCCCGTGGTGTGCTCGGCACCAAAGATCTCATGCCTCGACATCGACATCGACTTGGATTGTATTGATCCTGAATACAAAACAACTAGATATATCCTACATCGGCATATCTGTTTGTTTTGTATTCATTGATTGTATTGATCCTGGCCAGTGTACCCGTGGATTGTTCCTGAATAAATTCCTGAAAGACGACGGGGCCTGTTCCCCGCTCAATGTGGTGTACTGTGCAAAATCCCTATTTCCTTCTCTCTCTCCCCTCCCTCTATATCTCTATCTCTTGGACACGTGGTTGAGTTTGTCATGGCACGCTCTGCTGGGCTTACACTTCCCATCTAGTCCGGTTCATCCAGTCCAGGGTTAGTTCCGTACATCGTACGACTGAAATCGTACGTACCTGCCGTACGGTACGGTACCGTACGGATTCGTACGATGCCGTACGAGATTTTTTATTTTATTTTTTTTATTTTTTATTTTTTATTTTTTTTGGTGGTGGTGTTGTTGTTGTTGTTGTTGTTGCGTGGAGCAATTTCACTCTTCTAGAGAGCCATTCATCGCCCTTTGCAGCCTATAGGAAGCTCCGAAGCTGTTTGTCAGGAGCATGTGCACTTGCCATTGCCATATTAGGCAAGCGATCATATTGCCTGATGAGGAGGAGGAGGCAATCTTCATGGAGCTCTATAGTGAGCTTCCATTGCCCCCTCATGATGATACCCCACTGCCTAGAGAGCCCTTGTTTGATGATGATGGCAACCTACTTAGCGAGAATGATCCCCAGAGTGTCTCGTCCACCTTCGAAGAGTCCTCTTCAGAGAACTCTCTTGATGGACACTCTAGTAGTGATCATGTTGATGATCATGCAGATGTTGGTGATGATGTAGACTTTTGATATGTTATAGCTCTCTAGGCATTGGGCATCTATCTCCTTCTAGCCCATCGATGATGTATTGTAGTATGTAGTATACTGTATCATGTATGTACGCATGTTGGCGGTCGCCCATGCCATGAGTTTTTGGCCTATCCTTTTGTAGCAATTTTGTACTCTAATGGCATGATGACATTATGTTCATGGTTCTACTATTTTGTAACTTCTTGTCTACAATTTTTAAGTTTAGGAAGTTTTTTTTTTTTTAAACGTACTAATATCGTACCGTACCTCAAAAAATTTTAAGGTACCAATTAGTACCGTATTTTATCGTACCGTACCATATCGTACCTTTCGTACTAACTAACCATGATCCAGTCTATTCATTGAGTGCTCTAGTCACTTGTCATCGTTAATTGTGTCATCCTACTCACTGTGACAACTGCTGGGTGTGCACGGTACACTAAAGGGCATGTAACAATGCCTTGGAGTAATGCGACTGTTGTTTACAATATTTTTGTCATTCTTGTCATTGTGCTATGCTTGTATTCTAATCTGACGGTTCATGTGCACTCTACCGTGAGTATTGAGGACTCCAGACATATTGTCCAGGGAAGAATCACCACTTTAGTGTGCTGGGCAACCAACCCTACTACAAGTACACTAATAATTTGGCACGCCCGGTGGGACACTTGAAACTTGGAATCCTGTTAGCTCACTTCTTATCTCTGTGTCCACTGTATGACCAATACACGTTCTCGTAAACCTAATGCCAGAATTCACACTCCATGCAATGGGTCTCCACGTAACGAGACTAGCCAATTTCTGTGTCACGAATGGTCGACCAGTAGGAGGTGACCCCCATAGGCCTCATGGAAGGCATCACTGTAGTAATCTAGGGAATCCCATTCTTGCTCAACTTTGTGGTGATCCAGCTTCCCGAAGTCAGAGGGGCCTACTCATTGTCAACCATGGCTTAGAAGTATAGAAGTACTACGTGACTGGGGAGGAGCACAAGAGTACGGACCATAGGAGCTGAAATTAGAAGAGGCTCTGGACCAAGGGATCCATGGTGCCATAGTAGCCCAAACTTCATCAGACTCCCACCCCCAATTGACCACGTCATGGCCCATGTCTAAAGGCGGCCTTGTTCCCTATTCCCTAGGCGATGAGTTAGAACTACTTGATTGGCTCCAAGCGAGGCAAAAGGCCTGACATCCTACATGGTGGACATAACGGAGGTCCCAAGTGACTCCAACTCTCAATCAGAGCACTATGAGGCAGTAGTAGGTCCAGGGGAACCTGTCACGGGCCGGCACAGAGGGCACAGGGTGGTCAAATCCCTCTGAAATAAGGTCGACACGAACCCAACAGGTCCGACCAATCTCCCAATGCCCCAGCACAAAGAATCTACACAAGTGCCCTTGGAAGAACCAACCATCCCCCTGGGGGAGTGTCCTAAGTCTTGCATGGAAGACTGATACGACACTTTTCCAATTTATGAACAACCGGCTCACAATCCCACTTTCCTCTACAAAGCAGCTGAGATAGTAGAACCCCTTTCCCTTCCCTCTTGCCATGACTCTGTTTAGGAATTCAACCTCGGTAGTCTAGAGGAGCCACGACTCATTCTATGGGACCACCCAACCCTACTTGAGCAAGACACCACCTTCTTCCAATCTTACAAGGATGTCTTTGCCCACAACTAAGAGGCTAACAAGATGGGTCATGTCTCCTCTGTAGTAGCGAGGTTAAATTCCTAGACAGGGTCTTGGCAAGAGGGAATCCCTTGTCTCAGTTGCTTTGGAGAGGAGAGTGGGGTTGTGAGTGGGCTGTTGATAAATGGGAAAAGTGCCATAATGTTCTTCCCTCCAAGACTAAGGATCCTCCCCCAAGGGGATGGCAAGTTCTTCCAAGGGCACTAGTGTAGATTCTTTGTGTTGGGGTACTAGGAGATCGGTCGGGCCGTGGTTGGGTGCTTGTCGACGTTATTTGAGAGAGGTTGACAACCCTTCCTCATCTGTGGGGGCCCCTAACAAGCTCCCCTAGACCTAATACCTCATAGTGCTCTCCTTGAGAGTTGGAATCGCTTGGTACCTCTGTGATGTCCACCATGTAGGATGTCAAGCTTTCCACTGCTTGGAGCCAATCAATTAGTTCTGACTCATCATCATGGGGGACCAGGCCTTCTTCAAACATGGACCAAGACGTGGCCGGGTTACGGGCAGCAGAGGAAGTGGGGGCTACCATGGCACCACGGATCCCTTGGTCCAGGCCTCCTTCCAATTGGACCGTGCTCCTCGGGAATCCATAAACGATCATAACCCTAGTCATGTAGTACTCCTAGGGAATCCATAGACGATCATAAATTGGTGTTCCCATTGGAGTTATAACATTTTGCTCAAAATGAGACGTGCATTTTCTAGTTGGGAGGCTAACTCTTAAAATTCCAACAAGGAGGTTGGTGGCAGCAGACTCTCCCAAATCTTCTGCTGGGTAGGTCCTGGGCAAGGCCTGTGTCACCCATTGACACACCATGAAGTAGCCACGGTAGGTCGGTAGGTGGGCCACCATCACTATGATTCGTATCATGAGTCCTGACACTCTCTCTCGTGGTAGTAGTTGCAGTTTCCCTAGCTCCTAGAGAAGGCGGTCCTTATAGTTACCAGATCGGAAGGTCCAGAGAAAGGTGTTCTTCAGGGTGGCCCAGTCCACAATCTGGTCAGTTGGGAGCTGAGTCGCTGACTGAACCATTTGTCTGTAGAGGCTTCTAGAGTGGACGAAAAAGGTTCCAAGAAGACATCCTCCCCCTCAAGACCTAGGCTCACAAACATTTACCCGGCCCAACACTATGGAAAGGGGTTCCGGGCCAGGAGGCTGGGCTCGGCCTCCAGCATTGTTACCAAAGGTGGGATTACCAAGATCAGCCACCATAGGGGAGGGTGGAAGGGGATCATCCTCGGGAGGCACATAATTGAACCACTTCCAGCTATAGCAGCATATTGAGAGGGGACTCTTGGCTGGGCTAACCGGTCTACCCACGAGAGCAAGTATTGCACATCCAGAGGACACAAAGACAAGAGGTGAGCTAACAAGACTCCAAGTTTCAAATGTCCCACCCAACGTGCCATATTTTTAGTGTACCTGTAGCAAGGTTGGATACACGGCACACTAACGTGGTGGTTATCCTCTGGACAGTATGTCCGGAGTCCTCAATACTCACGACACAATGTACACATGAATAGACTAAGACATATTAGAATATGAGCATAGCACAATGACAAAAATACTGTAAACATCAGGTGCGTTACTCCCAAGATGCTGTTACATGCCCTTTACTGCACACTGAGCAGCGTTCACAGTGAGTAAGAGAACACACGGTTGGAATACAACACTCAATGAAAAAGACTTAATGAACAGGACTAGATGGAAAGGATGATGTGAGGATGTCACCAAGGATGAGCTGAGGGGCTAATTAAAATGATTACTGCGAGGCAGTGGAGTCGGTGGCGTCAGAGGCATCTCCTATCTCTAGTAGATGCCCATTGGGGTGACAACGTGGTGCCTTCAATGCCAGTGTGTGCACCTCTCATGTATCCATTGGTGGTGCGCTGCCATTTCTGTATGGTCCACTGAATGCTCCGGGATGGTGAAGTGTAACGGTTCAAGTTCGGAATGATCCAGTGTAACAGTCCAGGATCAGGATGATCCAGTGTGGCACCCTGGGTGGTCCGGCCGGAACAGTCCAGTGTGGGCACCCTTAGTGGCTACAATTCCCTCCCCCCACTCTCCAGTTGAGGCCTGGTCCCCTGGCACTTGTCAGAGATGGGAGATCATCAGCAGCATAGTGACATGGCACATTTGGCGGGTTCGATGCAGCGAGACCATTGAGGGCGCCCTCACCCCCCACTGTGGAGTCCATCTGTGCCCTTCGTGGCTAGCAGGGGAAGCTTCACGGAGGTTTAGACTGCATGCGGAAGCGTCGAGAGGCCTTCCTACGCATATGGCAGTTGGGTCCCTACCTCTCGGACAGTGCCGGAGACCTCGCTGTGCACTACAGGCCACTAGTTTGTCTTGCGCCCCCCCCCCCCCCCCCCCCCCCCCAAAAAAAAAAAAAAAAAAGCAAAAAAAGCAAAAAAACAAAAAAAACAAAAAAAAACAAAAGAAAACCTCTTGTATGAGGTAGTTCCCTCCGAGAGCAGCCAGCCATGGAGGGGACTATCGTCCCCCCGTGTTTTGTCCTCTTTTAGAGGTTCAGTGCTTGTAATTCAGCCTATTGGCTGGTTTTCATATAACTAATATAAGGATCTTTTTTCCGGGAAAAAAAATGGTCAAATATTTGATCTAGTACATTGATGTGGGAAATATGAACTCAAGGTGTGGGGTTTCTTGCTCATGTTTCTTCTCTCTTTGGATCTGATTAATTATAATCCTCAATTGTGAGTTCTAGTTTTGTACTATTTATGGAAGTCTTGGTTCAACATTTTGGGTCACTATTAGCAATGCACGCACACGTGTGCTCATGCACACAGACATTGCATGCATTTGCACAAAGCATGGACGGCTTTTTAGCTCGTTCTTTCAGATGCCAAATAATTTGGACTTTATTGTAACATGATTTTTAGGAAATACAAAAAATCTTGAACTGACCTTAAATTGCACTAGTACATGACCATAATGAGCGCCAATGAAACAAGAAGAAATAGCCATAAGGGAGCTGCAATCCCATATACATTTAAAAATAAGGTCACTTGGTATTTAAATCGTTAAACAAACTTAGCATGATATATACAAACTTGACAATACCCTTGATGTGATTTTTTCTACAATCATATTTTTTTTTATCACTTATCAGAATTTCCTCGGAAGAAATAACCTGAATGTTGTGTTTGACTAATTTAGTCATTTCAAACCTTCAAACATCAATGTTACTTTGCTACCATAAATGCCAAAAGACAACCACCCTGGTGGAAGGAATCTGATAAGGAAATGATACATTACCTAAGGAGGCCTTCTGGATCAAAAGGTGCGGAACACCAGGAAGGAGCATCCAAAGGTAGAGGTCCATAATCTGGAGAGCGAGTGCTACATTCCTGCACACCCCTACCATTGTTAGCCTAAGACTGAAAAAGAAGCAATATTTTTTCTTGCCTGTCCAAAATTTGACGATTGTTGAGTAACCTTAACCTCATATTGAGGTATTGCCTTGGTCTCATAAACCCTTGTCGGCTCTTTTAAGATGTTTCTAAATCTCTTCTCATAGACCTTTCGGGTCTCTCATAGGGGTTAATAACCTCCCTCCCTCTCTCTCTGTCTCTCTGTCTCTCTCTCTCTCTCTCTCTCTCTCATGACGTGAAGCTGCGCAGGCCCCCCCTCCTCTGTTCACGCTGCGCGCCGGTGGCCCTTGTTGCTGCTTTTTGCCGAGCTGCGCACTTGCTGCCCTGCTGTGCATGCACGCGCTGCGTGCACCCCTGCTTCCGCCTCCCTGTTTCCAGCGCACCCTTGCTCTGAGTAATTCCGCCTCTTTGCCGCGCTGCTGCCCTGCGGTGCACACACACCCCTGCTTCCACCTCCCTGTTTCCCACCCACCCTCGCTCTAAGTTATCCTGCCTCCCTTGCTCAGGGCCCCAAGGCAGCAACTAGGGGAAATAGCCACAATGACTACACAGGATCTGGAGGCATACATCAAGACAACGGAGGACAACACCAAGGAGTTGTTGGGCGAACAGAAGAAGGTGCTGGACAGGATCCTGAACCAACATGAAAAACAGTTGGAAGGCCTGCACAAGGAGATACAAGAAAAGAACAACAAGATTGAAGAATTGGCAGCACAGGTGAACCACCAGGAGGAGGTGATTCAGATGTTGAAAGAGACCCAGCTGCAACAAGGAATGCCAGAGGCTGCCCCAGCGATAGGGGAACTCCGGGCAGAAATGGAAGCCCTAAAGGCTATGGTGGAGGAAGGGAAACTGAATATTCACGAGGGTCTAAGGACTAACTTGGAGCAGTTGAAAGCTGCGAGTGATAAGCTGCGGGAAGAACTGCAGACCACTAAATTGGGTGGAGGTGGTGAAGAAGCACAAACCCCCACAGAGCATCATACATGAGACTCTCAAGGAGGAGAAACGCAGGAAGGATAGGGCCCTCCATGTGCGAGTGCGGGGGCTACAGGTAGGGGCTTCCCGCAAGGACGATGCCATGATGCTTCGCCAGAGGAGTGGATGGGATCGTGCCCTCCTTTGCAGATACATGGAGGGCAGGCAAGGACATGACACGAGAGCGGCCCCTCATCATTAGATTCCCTAATGCCACCAATAGACAGGCCTTCTTAGACAGACGGGCTGCCCTCAAGGGCACACAGGTGTACATGGGAGATGATCTCACCCCAGCATAGGTGGCACACCGGGCATGAGGCGATGGTGACAGTTCATGAGGCCCGTAGAGCAAGCAAGTGGGCTATCTACAGAGATGGTAGGGTCATTATCACTGAGCGCCATCCCAAATAGGGACGCGGAGTCTATGAGACCAAACACTTGAGGTTGGCAGTATGGAACTGCGATGGCATGCTGTGGTTGAATCCAAGAGCCTTGAGCGAGATTCTCGCAAGCAGGGATGCCATTTTTTATACCGAGACTCATCAGAGCCCTGAGAGGGGCTTACCATACATAGCCAGGTATGAGTGGGCGTCAGCTTTCCGAGGAGACACCTGCACATCAGGAGTACGTGGCTTTGGAGGGGTAGTTGTCCTTTTTAGATCCCATCTTCGACAGATTCTCAGCATCGTCTGGAGGGACGAAGATGCACAGTATATTTGGGTGCGGCTACAACTTAGCACTGACAGTCATCCACATTGCTGTGTGTTATTTTGCAGCACGCCACTCCCCTTATGCCCGCAACATGGCCAGTCACCGTTATGAAGTTCTCACAGCTGGGGGGAAAGTCCTGCTCGGGGATTTCAACACCAGGACGGGAAGTCAGCAGGTCCCACTACTCGATCTGGATGATCCTATCAGACTACAGGAGCTGGACATCATTGACATAGTGCTACAAAGATCATCACAGGACCGTGAGGAGGTCACGGTGTATGGGAGATATTTCTTAGAGCTAAGAGCTGCACATGGTCTCATTATCTATGACGGGATGTCTCGATGGCCCTCCTCCAACGCCCTCACCTCCTTCCCTCACTCGGAAAGTACTAGCACAGTGGACTACTTTATGGGATCTCCGGCTTTGGCACACCTTCTCCCTGGCTTCTCCATCCTGCCACCCCCTTTGAGGCTGACCATGCCTACCTCTCTTTCACTCTTACCTGCACACCACCCGCCCATCTGCCACCACCTCCCATCTCACATTCACTCAGGTCCTTTTGATCATGAGCTTGACCTTGTTTACTCCAACCACATCTACTGCCACCTCCACGATGTGGAACCTACTGTCCCCCTATCCACCCTCACATCAGAGCTCACCACCATACTCCACACATCCGCCACCACTTCTTTCATCTGCACACGGCGGTCTACCGCCAAGCCACCTTGCGGTTCCATGCCCCAGAACTATTGGTATGATGACGAATGTCGGGCCGCATGCTCCCGTCTTAAGCATGAGGTACGGATTGGGCAAATCACGAAGCGCCAAGCGAAACGGATTTCTCAAACGGCTCACCCAACACAAGAAACAAGAGTTCTACGCTTGAAAAGACGATGAGCTATACCGACTTTTCTTAGGGCCGGACTGCAACGAGACCTGGAGGAAACTCCAAGAACTTCGCCCTCCCACACCTAACACTTGCCCGGACACATGGCGCTCCTATGCACGCTCCCTCTATCATATCCCCCATCAGCAACCCCTACCCCCACCATCAGATCCCCGTCCCACCACCTCCACCTTCTTCACAAAGAGCATGGTCCTCAAGGCCATTCGTAGATTACGCAATGGGCAAGCCTAGGATCATGAGGGACTCACTGCCGAGCACATCTCGCATGCCGATGACACCCTGGCACCCCTACTAGCCTACATGTTCAATAGAGCCCTTTGTGAAGGATTTCCACCCTCTTGGTCCACCAACACCATCACCCCCATCCTTAAAGCCACAGATCCACTTGATCCTAATAACTACAGGACGATCATGATTGGCCACACATTGGCCAAACTCTATGGATCAATGCTAGAGGCGGAGCTGAGTTCATTTGTAGAGAACTAGGGATGCAGAGCCTTAGGACAGGCTGGCTTTCGGAGGAGCTACTCTACCCTTGACCACATCATGCCATCATCAAGGAGGGTAGTGCACGACATCAGAGGATTTACTGCTGCTTTGTGGATTTTTGCAAAGCTTTTGATATTGTACCCAGAGCCCGCCGCCTCCACCGTCTACAGGAGATAGGAGTCCCATCTGACATGGTTTGGAGCATCATCGCCCAGTATGAGTCCGTCACCGAACGAGTGAGAGGCCCAGGAGGTACAACACAAGGGTTCCAGCACTATTGGGGTGAAGCAGGGCTGCCCTCTATCACCCACTCTTTTTTGCCTCTACATTTGTCATGTGCACAGTATGTATCTACCATGTGCTACACAAGCTTGGAGCTAGGCAGGCTGATTGGTGAGCTGGAGACTAACGGGCGGGCACCCAAGTATGGACAGGTGGGCGCCCAAGTGTGGACGCCCGGTGACTAGCCAAGAGCCTATAAAAGGGTGGCCAAGGTTAGTCAATAGTTCATAGAGTCTCACGTGTCTTTGTGAGAGCTCTATGGTCAGGAGCCTAGATCTAGTGCAAACGTGCACCTGCTTTCTGCAGCCAAGGCCGACAGCAGTCTCGAGGCCCACGAGGGTAGCTTCGTGGCAGTATGGGACGTCACGAGGTAGAGATTGGTCTATACGTCCAGCTAGTTAGCTCAGGTCGTGGCTTGTGGGTTTTAAAATGCCCACGGCTGTCAAGGTTGGGAGGTGAGTCAGGCCTGCACCCCCTTCATGTTGCTTGGCTTTGTTTTGCAGGTTTCGAGACTTGTACCAAGAGCGTTCTATGAGGTGATCCTTTGGGGATTCGACAACATTGATGAGATCTCGAACTTCATTGACAGATTAGACGGGACTAGCCCCACATTGGCAACATACTGATCCCCATACTAGTTTCTGCAGATGACATCGTCCTCCTCTCAGACTCAGCCGAGGGGCTTCAGAGACAGTTGGATGCCTTACAGGACTTCTGCACTCAGCGGAACCTCTCTGTTAACCTTGGTAAACCAAGGTAATGGTCTTCAATACCTCTCGCCCCTTCACATCCAGATTGAGCTTCACATATAGAGAGGATCCTGTAAAGATTGTCTCATCCTATGTCTACCTTGGTGTCACTTTCAATAGCCCACGCTTCACCATGCTTCCCACAGCACATGCCAGAGTGACACAGGGATATGCAGCCTTGAGCTTACTTGAGCGACAGTGCTTCCAGGCACATTTCCAAGATCCCAAGATGAAGGGCTGGCTTTTAACACCCTCGTCACACTAGCCTTGATGTATGGAGCAGCCTTCTGGGGGCCAGATTTATACGATGAGGATTGGCGGCGAGGTGAGAGCCCCCAAGTCATGATGTTCTCCCGTATGATCTGCAACAAACCATCAGTTCCACACCAGATTATCCAGGCAGAGTTTATTGTAGCCCCGATGGTAGTTGATGCACTCTTCCAGACAGCCACATACCTCCATCGCATCAATCACATGGATCCCCACAGGTACCCGAGGCCTGCCCTGGAGTCCTCCAAACAGCTACCACTTGAGGGCCACTCTGGAGTATGGTATGCACTAATTTCCACTTGGTTCTCAGTATATGGGCTCCGCATGGACCTCCTACCCCCCCTTCAGCACAGTATGGACTCCCCTTTTCTCCGGCTCTCTCACGAGGATAACAACCAGGTTATCTCGTTAGATCTTCTCAGCCTCTACACCCATTGCACATGGATCACACCTTCGGAGCTCCCCACGAAGATGCACTTCTACAGAGATCACTTCCTCACACTCACTGAGGATGGATTCATCTAGCAGCCGGGCTACTTGAGTGTTCACATGTCCCATGCCATGCAGATTCTGATTGGCCAGATACGGGTTTCATCCCACCGCCTCAAAGTGGAGACAGGTAGAGTTGAGTGCATCTTCAAAGCCGGGAAGCTCATACGGAGACCCATAGAGGAGAGGATCTACCGATTATGCCCCAGAGAGGTTGAGATGGAGGAGCATTACATATGCCGCTGCCCAATATACAATGAGATCTGCAGGAGGTTTCAGTGTCTATTTCGTGAAGGATTTGGTCCACTCTCCAGAATTATTGACTTCCACGACCAGCGTTGCCTAGGCCTCTTCCTGCTTGAGCTCCGCAGACACAGGGACACCTTCTTGAGAGAGCTTCGGCCCCACCTCCCCACCCCCTCCCTCGCTAGCCAACGATCACCAGTTTCTTTTGGACCCAGGAAGTGGAGGACACTGATATAGTGGATCTTGTGGACCCTCCACGAGCTGCTCCGGACCTACCTCGCCCGAGAGGAGTAACCTCGGACCGAGCCTCCGCACTCCAGCATGCCCCACACCTTCGGCCCCCCCGTCGGTTACGATCACCTCACCAGCTCCAGATCCACGAAATGCTCCACCGCCATCAAGCTACGTTTCCACGTGACATAGCTGAGGGAGACCTCTCGGCCATACTCACTAGCCCCATGCTTGATATTTTTGAGAGTAGTATACCATCTACTCGGAGCTGATGCTGCTCTCATGTTTCTATGTTCTTAGTATTTCCATGATGAGTTTCCATCGACAGTTTTGTATCACCCAAGTGAAATAGCTATGTTTATGTTTTCTTTCTATTTTATTTTCCATTCCATGATGACATCTGCCATGGACATTATTGTATCACTTTGGTCTCACAAGCCCATTGGGTCTTTAGTAGATGCTTAATATATCTTTCTTTCTCTCCCTTCAATCCCACACCATATTATCCAGGCAGAGTTTTCTGCAGCCCCGATGGTAGTGGATGCACTTTTCCAGATAGTCGCATACCTCCATCGCATCACTCAAATGGATCCCCACAAGAACCCAAGGCTTGCCCTGGAGTCCTCGAGACAACTAGCACCTGAGGGCCACTCTGGAGTATGGTATGCATTAGTTTCCACTTATAGTTCTTAGTATATGGGCTCTGATGAACCGCCTACCCTCCCCTTCAATACAGTTTGACTCACTCCGCGCACCCCCCCCAACTCTCTCTCTCTCTCTCTCTCTCTCTCTCTCTCTCTTGCCCGCCATGGCCTAGCGCCACTGCCCATTCCCCAACTGTGTGCAGCCCCTCCCGCCCTCCCTCCCCTCCCCTCCTGCCCGACTGTGTGCAGGTGGCTGTTTCCGCCTCCCCTCCATCTCTATTGTGACGTTCTTCGTCTTCTTACTGTCGTTGTGTAGCTCGCCATAGCCGTAGCCCTAACACAGCTTCCACGTTTTGGACTGCTCGATCAGCGGTAGACACACTCAAAGTGAAAACATGTCTCAATCTTAGGAGGGAGAACAGGATGGTGAAACCATCTTTCACACCCCCATGAAGGCACCAAATGCCTATCGTAGAAGACTAAGGGAAGGGATCATGTCCCCTGGCTCACGAAGGCTTGCGAAGATGGCCCGATGAGATGAGGGCCTTTATGAGGAGATACAGCTGCACATAAGGACAGAGATGAGCACCATGCAACAAGAGCTTGAAAAGGAATGAGATGCATGCCCAAAAGAAAGTGATATAAGAAACACTGAAGGAAGAGATATATGCCCAATTGAAGGGAGAAATGCAAGCCCAAGTATGGGTTGAGATGGAATTAGCCCAAGCTTTGATGCACACGGAAATGAAAAAAGAGATGCAGAAATGGAAGGACGACATGCTCCAGGAGAATGGCACAACGGTTGCATCGTATGAAGGCACCTTGAAGACATGTATGGCTGACCGTGAAAAAGACATCACAGAAATGAAAAACACTTTGGAATCATGTAAGGCAAAAGTGGCTACGGGTGAGAAGGAAATGCATTCATGGGCTGAAATTGCTAGCGCCACAAAGAAACAAATTGAGCAAGTAAGCCGATGAGTAAAGAAGTAGAAGGATACACCAATCAATAAAGTAGAGGTTATGAATGCTACATTGGAAGAGGAAGCCAAGAGACGGGCACGTGCCTTACATGTATGCGTAGTTGGTTGGGAAGATAAGGGGAATCCCCAAGAGGATGCAAAAGCTCTTGCAACAAAAATTGGAGCCACTGATGTACCCATTGCTGGAGCATGGTGAGTAGGTAGAGATGAAACCAGGGTGAAGATATTGATCATTAGGTTTGGTGACTTGGAGAAGAAGAAGGCCTTCCTCTCCAAAAGGATGGCCCTTAAGGGGGAAAAGATTTATTTGGAAGAGGACCTTACACCGGCACAGATAGCACACCGGAAGGAACTTATGCCGCTTGTGCTTGAGGCAAGGAAAGAGGGACAATGGGCGGTATACAGAGATGGCCGAGTCATCATTACGGATAGGAGGCCCACCTGACAGTGCGCGGCCTATGAGACCTTGCGATTCACGGTGTGGAATCGCAATGAAGCCCTTAGAACAGACGCAGGATACTTTGAGGATACTTTTAGACACAGTGATATTGCTATGTATATGGAGACCCATCAGTGCACAAACAAGAGGCTTGCTGACGTGTGGGATAATAGATGGGAATCAGTGTTCCGCCCTCAGCCACACACAGTGGGAGGTTACCAGAGGATCCAGAGGAGTGGCAGTACTTTTCAGGGAGAAGCTTCGTGACAAAATACATGTGGTACATAGAGATGCACATGCGAGATACATGTGGGTCCGAGTATGTAGAGGGGGGCTCCGCGAGCTATATGTGGTAGTATGCTACTTTGCCCTAGCCAACTCCAGGTTTGCACCATCAAGAGAGTCGCCCTATACGCCACTATATGATGATATCATGAGGTTTGCCAACATGGGAGACATTACTATTGGGAGACTTTAATGCACGTACAAGCACAGAGCAAACAGAGCTGTATGATACTCATGAGGCTATGTACCGGGAGATCACGGCAGAGGATGAAGGGTTGCAGAGATGAGCATAGGATGAGGGGGGGATTACAGATTATGGCAGACATTTTCTCACACTCGGCAGTGCACATGGGTTGGTCATATACAATGGCCTATCGAGATGGCAGGGATCAGATGTTCTCACATGCTGGAACTCTAAAGGGGGAGAGAGCACAGTGGACTACTTGATGGATCTCCTTCATTGATTCCTGATGTGCAAGATTTCACAATTTCCGGTCTGTCCATTGGCATAGCAACCGATCATGCATACCTTAGTTTCACACTAGTAGGTAGATCCCTAAGAGATGGGCCAGCTACTCATCTACCTAGGTACCCAAGATATCAGTTTACACAAGAGCCAGCTGGGGTTTACCGAGATGCAGTACCTGATGGCTTGTTTGCTTTAGACACGCATAGCCCTCTGGACGAGATTACAAGAGGATTGGCAGGTGTACTACATGCATCCCCCTCATATGCGTTCCCCCCCCCCCCCCCCCCCCCCCCCGGCGCAGTACTGCAATAATGCCCCACAAAACAGTTGGTATGATGATGAGTGTCGCGAGACACGGGCACAACTACAACAAAGTGAGATTGCCATTGGGAGACACATAGACAGGCCAGAATGATCTTTCAGCGCCTTGTGCGGAGGAAGAAACGAGCCTACTTGGTCAAAATAGAGGAGGATATCTACCAACTCTTCCTAGGGAAGGACAACAAGAGGGCATGGAAGATGTTTTAGGAGAGACAGCTTGGTACTTCGATTACTGCACCTGAGGCATGGCATGCTTATGCTAGAGACCTGTATGATGCACCAGGACGGTCCCCGAAACCCCCCCTCCACAAGGAGCTAGGCCGGCTAGCAACACCTTTTTTACTATGCGTATGGTGCTAGATGCGATAGACAAGTTACAGAATGAAAAGGCACAGGATCATGAAGGGCTAGTTGGAGAGTACTTCTCATATGCGCGTGGTACTTTGGCTCCGCTGATTGTACATGTGTTTAATTGTGCCATTTGTGAGGGTTTCCCAACAAACTGAACAAACCATACCATTGTACCACTCTTTAAGAGTGGACCAGGCAACTACAGGACGATCATGACCGCGCACCAAATTGTGGCTATTTGATACACTTGTCATACTGACCCTCCTGTACGAAGCTCCAATTTAGGGGCCCAGCATACATCACAGATCTCAGAGAGGGACGGATGGGGGATGGAGGCCATAGTTGTTTCTCGTACCGGTACGAACCCATTCGTACCGTACGGTTCGTACGGTACGATATCGTACGGTTTCGTATAGTACGCTCCCCCCCCCTTCCCCCCAAAAAAAAACTTTGGAAAAAAAATCCCAAATGCTCAAAACAAATATAGAAACCCTGCTTAACGAAGATCCCAAATGCCCGCAATACTTCGCAACTTTCGTGTCCACTCAGTATTCCATATGGGGTTGTTGAGAGACCTAAAAAATCTGGCAAGGTAGACTGGTAGTGTACACTTGATTGGTAGAATGAGAAAATCTTGCTACATCACTTGGAGATCCCTGGTATAGGTAGGCTAGATAGTAGATTCTCAAGTTATGTACAAGGGAGAAGATTTGGACATGGCCATTTTGATCTAAAGAGGAGTCCCTAAACCTATCACCCTAGATGCACTGCTCGTATTTGTGCAAGGACGGTCCCTTAGTCATAAACGCTACACTAAGAGACCTTTGGTATTGCATTATCCATCCAGGTTCTTTTTTGGAGACAATTGGGAGATCCAACTGGGAGAGACACATATCCATGTTCTGGCTCCTCAAGCACTGTAGACTCCTTCCCCCCCAACCTTCCCTCACATTCAAGCTTGAAGCTCCATAGGTTCTAAGTGAAAAAAAAAAACGTATTTTTTCGTACGGTATCCGAAAATTTCATGTCGTACCAAAAATTCCCTTACGGTATCGTATCGTACGGTATCATATTTTCGTCATGTGGAGAGACCACTGATTATGATGATTGTCCACATGATTCAGAGCAAATCATCGGTACCACATGAGATTATCCAGGCTGAGTTGGGTGCCGCATTAATAGTGACTGAGGCCCTATTCCAGGTAGTTACCTTTTTATCGCGGCTATGGGAGCTCCTCAGCAGAGGTATTCCCGATTGGCATTGACCTCATCCATACAGTTGGATGAGGATGGAGATACTCATTGGTAGTATGCTCAGATGAGATCATGATTTGACCTACATGGTTTGCGGATAGAGGCACTCCCACCCTTTCAATACAGTTTGGATTGTCCATTTTTGGATGTCACCCGCTCAGAGCAGAATCATGTGATCAGGATGGATATCATCAGAGTGGACACAGAGAGGACATGGACTAGTCCCCTTGATCCCTTAGGCACGAAAATGGCTCATTACAAGAGCCATTTTCTGCACCTCTCACCACATGGTTTTATCACCCGGCCGGCGTACATGGATGTACACCTATCACATGGGATATGTTGTGCCATTGGACAGATCCGGACCTCATCACACCAGCTGCGGATTGAGATAGGGCGATATGTGCATTAGATCTCGGATGACCGGATTTGTCAACTATGCTACGAGGAGGCAGAGACAAATGAGAACTACATTTGCCGATGTACAGTCTATTATGAGATCCTAGGGAGATATCACTGCCTCTTCCGTGAGGGTTTTGGGCCGTTACGCAAGGTCATGGAGTTTGAGGATCAGAGATGCCTGGGATTGTTCTTACTTGAGCTCAGGAGACACAGAGAGACCCTCTTGGCAGACAGTAGACCGAGCAATGATGTACCTAGACAGAGGATCCTGACAGATTTCTTCAGCACGAGCACGAGCACGAGCACCAGGACTAGCACCCCAGCCCACACACCTCCTGATACCTCCTGCATCGGGCCATCAAGACACCAGCCATGCTCCCAAGGAGTCACCATTGATAGAGCACTCGTCTTATGTCATGCTCGTCGGCCACGCCCACCAGGATCCCGACCACGGCATCCTCACCATCGCTAGATCAGAGCCATTATTGCTCGGATTCGGAGGTGCCTACCTCGCTTCTACGACCTCTACAATCTGGACAGCCCCATGGCGGAGATATTTGATCTGAGGAGAGGGCAACACTTCAACTGATTAGCATACATGGATCTACTTGATATACATTTTCAAGTATTTTCTACTCAGTATCATCTAAGAGTCTTACTTACAGTTCTTATAACTGTAAGATAGTCAGTTTATTGTACTTTTCAGTTTCATTTGGTTGTTCTCTTTGATGAGACACCAACTTCAGATGTACTCTTAGTTTTGGTCTCATAGGCCGTCATGGCCTCTTAGAGACGTATATATCATTTCATTTCTCACAAGGATACCAACTGGATTATCTGGTTAGATCTTCTCAGCCTCTACACCCATTGCACATGGATCACAACTCAGGAGCACCCAACAAAGATACACTTCCTCACGCTCACTAAGGATTGATTCATCCAGCATCCGGGCTACTTGAGTGTTCGCATGTCCCATGCCATGCGGATTACGATTGGCGAGATAAGGGTTTCATCCCACCGCCTCAGAGTAGAGACAGGTAGAGCTGAGCGCATCTTCAAAGTCGGGAAGCTCATACGGAAACCCAAAGAGGAGAGGATCTGCAGATTATGCGACACAGAGGTTGAGATGGAGGAGCATTACATATCCAACTGCCCAGTATACTATGAGATTTGCGGGAGGTTTCATTGTCTATTTCGTGAGGGATTTGATCCACTCTCTAGGATCATTGACTTCTAGGACCAGTGTTGCCTAGGTCTCTTCCTACTTGAGCTCCGCAGACACAGGGACACTTTCTTGAGAGCGCTTCGGCTCCTGCACCCCCCCTGTTGAAACCCCCCCTCCCCTGTTGAAATTAGGGCATTGTGATGAGCTATGGTGGATCAAACACTAGAATCAACATCATTAACAAAGTGATTAGTAAATAATTAAGACGTAATTAGTAGATAATTAACAAATAGATTAATGTAGGCATGGATAATAAAAAACCAGCAAAATTCTCATTAGGGCAATGCCTCAATTTATAGAGCTTACATCCAAGCATCTAATCCCACTGATTTCTCCATGATTCACTCCACCTCTTTTCCCTAATTCTCTCCACCTCTTCACTTCTCCCAGAATATCTCCACACTTCCTAAATCTTCTCATGCTACCCTTTATTCTCTCCTAGTAGATTCTTCTCACCTTTTCACACGTTCTTTCACATTTACTCATTCTCTTTTACAGCCTCTAACCAAGGGCTTATTCCCGCACACACCCTATTCACTTGTATATTTCAACACCTCCCCTCAAGTAAATAATCCTAGCACACCTAGACCCTATACCAAGTTTGCCTCCCCTTACTTGATAGTCCGCGACTAGTGCCTATCACACCTCCCCTCAAGTTAACTTAGCACACCTGGATCCTGTACCAAGTTTCTCTCTTACTTGATAGCCCGCGAGACCAGTGCCTCAAGTCCCTAAACTCCAGTCCTTGACACACTCTCTCTCTATGTGTCCAAGGCCACTATAAGTGCCCGCGACCTTGACTGAAGTGCTCACTCATACATCTATCTACCACTTAGCCTACATCATCGGTGGCTCAGAGATGGTTCACTCATCTATCTACCACGTGGCCTACATCATCGGTGGCTCAGAGGTGGTTTTACTTTGTTGGGGCAGGTTACATTGGGTTGTGGGGTCTCTCTCTCTCTCTCTCTCTCTCTCTCTCTCTCTCTCTCAGATTTTCACATGGCTCCTCACTCTTTGGAGCCTCACATCTTCTCTTGACTTCAGTCTTCTTGTCGTGGCAGCTTCTCTCCACGCGTCCGTGTCTTCTTTCAATTTTCTTGGGGCAGCTTCTCTTCTCGTGTCCATGTCTTCCTTTAGATCTTCTTGGTGTGGATCTTCCTCTTGGAAGGAGATGTTCTTCTTCTTTCATGGCTGGGGCCATGAGCTTGTCCGTCAGGTCTTCTTGCTCCATGTGAGCAACATGTTTCAATGTTTTGCTGATAGTTCCTTTGGACTTTTGATGTTCATCTTGTGTCATTATGCAATGCAAACCCAAATTTATGCGGGAAAAAAATGATATGAAAAATGGGAAAGAGACAAAGATAAAACTGAAACTGAAATGAGAGCATAACTAGAAGGAAACACAAAACATAGACATACCTTGAGATGAGTGTAGACAAGACACAAGATTGATGCTTTCATTGATGTGACACCCACAATATATAGGTGAGAAGTACAAGATAGAGTAGAGTGACTTATGGGACAATTATAGAGGTGCCACGTGGCATACACTGAGATGACCAAGACTAAAAGTACTCCTAGTGAGCACTTATTTCCAACACCCTCCTTAAGCGGACACTAGGAGAAAGACAGAAAGACAAGACTAGAAGATAGACATAAAGACCTAGACTGAGAGACAAGACATGACAGACAAAGATCCTGAGACACCCCTCCTCAAGTGATATCCTCATATGGGTCCAGAAGGATAGGGACAAGATGGATCTAAAACAAGACACAGTCAGATTGATAGACAGATGGACAGACAGACAAGACTAGATAGACAGAAGACTGACTGTAGACAAACAGATGGACCTTGAAAACATCCCCTCCTCAAGGGCAATCTCTGCCTCTCAAGTAGGGACAAGAGAGAGGTCCTAAAGCAGAATGAGTAAGACATAGAACCCCTTGACCTACATCATCAAAGGTCAAAGTGGTAGACAAGAAAGATGAAGTAATCAGAAAGCCCACTCCTCATCATAGGAATGAACAGCAAGATCTGCTGATGGAGATGCTGCAGCAACATGGGCTGAGGTAGATGCAGGGGCTGATGTAGAGGTTTTAGAATAGCAATCCTTCTCCCGGTGATTATCACGGCCACAAATGGTGCATGGATGGGCCTTGAAGCAGTCCTTCTCCATATGATTAGTTTTTCCACAATGGGTGCAAGGCTTTCTTACCTTAGAACTTCCTTTCTTTGCTAAAAATGCAGTGTCAGTTTTTTGTTGTTGAGTTCTTTCCTCTTCTTGGAGAGCATTGATGATACCTTCAAGAGAAGGATTATTGTGATACTTGAAGGTAGTAACAAGAGTAGCATAGGTGTCAGGTAAGCTTTTGAGAAGCACAGCAATAGCAATATCTTCGGAGATGGGAGACTTCACTGATGCAAGCTGAACCATAAGACTGCGAAAATAATTGACATGAGAGGCTATAGTAGCTCCCTCCTGCATATATAGATCAAAGAATGAGATCATAAGTGCAATCTTAGAGTTTTTAGAGCGGGGTCCAAAAAGGGTATCCAAAGTGATCCATGCTCGAGAAGCAGACTGTATGTCGGAGATGTGATGAATGTAATCATCTCCAAGACCGAGCAAGATGATAGCATAGGCTTTGTCATTCTTGGCAGTGGGAGCATAAGTGATAACTTGCTCAATGTCGGAATCTTCAGGAGCAGCATGGTGAACAACATCCCAAAGACTTTCTTTCATAAGATGGCACTTGATTTTGATTTGGCAAGTATGAAAGTTGGACCCATTGAATTTGTCGATAGACATGAGAGAATGAGTAGAAGAGGCCATGTGGGAAGGTCTTACCTCTTGCTAAAATGCAAGGGCAGTGTCTATTCCCTTACAAGATTGCAGAAATGAATGAAAGAAGAGATCCAAACTGTTTTTAGAAGCCGGCTCTCTCACCACTTGTCAAGGCCATAGCATGTGAGACAGCCCATCGAAGCATGAGGAACTAGCAGTTTGCAGATATGAGGATAAGAAAAGGACTGACCAACAAACTGAAGGATACAATGCACAGTACCTTGTAGACTCTTCAAGAGGAAACGATGGCAGAACTGAATGCAGCAAATAGCTCGTTAACAGGAGGAAAGTCGATCTGCAGCTGCTTCTAGATGATGCGCACCCTTGAGTCGATGAAGAAGGCAGCCAAAGCAGCAACAGTACAGCGGGCTGTAGCAGTTCCAATATAACGGGCAGCAGCTCCAAGAGAGAGAATAGTAGAGCTGTATGAGCCTGAACAGGGCGGACAGCAAGAAAGTGGGCGGACAGAAAGTTCAGGCCAGCGGGTTGCTTACTGATATGACGAGCTGAAAAAAAAAAAGGCAGCAGATAGTTGTTGGGCTACTACAGCAGCAGGTCGACTACCAAGAGCAGGGGGGGGGCAGCACCCAGCTAAGCGGCGGCCTGTTCTGAACCAGCAAGAGAGAGAAGAGGGGCAGTCGCTTACAAGAAACAGAGGCAAAGATGAGGGGAGCCAGGATAAACCTGCTCTGATACCATGATATGAAAAATGGGAAAGAGACAAAGATAAAACTGAAACTGAAATGAGAGCATAACTAGAAGGAAACACAAAACATAGACATACCTTGAGATGAGTGTAGACCAAGATTGATGCTTTCATTGATGTGACACCCACAATATATAGGTGAGAAGTACAAGATAGAGTAGAGTGACTTATGGGACAATTATAGAGGTGCCACGTGGCATACACTGAGATGACCAAGACTAAAAGTACTCCTAGTGAGCACTTATTTCCAACAGTCTTACCTCTTGCCTTATTCAGGACAAGGACAGTGTCTGATCCCATTTTTACACTGATGCAATGTGCCCAATACAAAATGCGTATAGCATTCATTCTCATGCACATTCCAAATGCAACTCTGGCTGTGAATAATCTTGAATTTGAGTGAGATTTACAGGCATTAACCAAGGGTTAAATGCAAAATGATGATTATCACAAATTTATCAGCACAATTTTCCCAGAAATTACATTAAATCAAGGGTAACCAATTTGTACGGAATGGTTGGAGTATCAAACCAACTCCGAATTGAAATCTGAAGTTATAGGGATCTGTATTAGATACCTAATGGTTAATTTGAACCCTCAATTACACCAAAATTAGTGATTCGCACTGATTAGCAAATTAATCCTCTGTTTTGTGTGCAGAAAACAGAGTATGCGGGGAGTCCAGATCTGGTGCCTTAGACTTCAAATGAGCTCAAATTCTTTCAAAGCCATCAATAGCAATGAGTCTAGTAGAGGATTAAGCCAAGAAACACAAGATTTGATCAAATATTGAAAGCTTAATCTCTGTTTTACCAAAGTCACCTACAGATTTGATGAAGAGCTTGGATCTCACTGTAGACTTGATGAAACTAAATTCTGTCTTCACTAGCTTGTAGAGCATGCTTGAAAACCCCCGGGGCTAAGAGGAATTAGGTCAATTTGATTTGAAGTGGACAAGATCTGCAAATTCATCAGAAAAAACTGCGCTGGCCAAATTCGCGATTTCTCCTCAACGCGTCGGCGGTTTGCTGCGTTTCTTGCATAGGCTGGAGCCCAATGATGTTGGCTAGCTATGGTTGGAAGGATTTGGCCTAATGTGATGTGTACAAGGAGAGGAATCTCCTCCACTGGCTGGGGGTGCAGAGCCTAGTTGAAAAAAGAGGAAAATTTATAATTTTCTACTAATCCTAATTAGCAAAATAATTAGCAAGAAAATCAGCTCATAAAATGATGGATTCTAGGCATGGCTCTGATACCATGTTGAAATTAGGGCATTGTGATGAAAACACTAGAATCAACATCATTAACAAAGTGATTAGCAAATAATTAAGACGTAATTAATGTAGACATGGATAATCAAAAACCAGCAAAATTCTCATTAGGGCAATGCCTCAATTTATAGAGCTTACATCCAAGCATCTAATCCCACTGATTTCTCCATGATTCACTCCACCTCTTTTCCCTGATTCTCTCCACCTCTTCACTTCTTCCAGAATATCTCCACACTTCCTAAATCTTCTCATGCTACCCTTTATTCTCTCCCAGTAGATTCTTCTCACCTTTTCACAGGTTCTTTCACATTTACTCATTCTCTTTTACAGCCTCTAACCAAGGGCTTGTTCCCGCACACACCCTATTCACTTGGATATTTCAACACCCCCGCCCCTCGCAAACCAACCATCACCAGTTTATTCCGGACCTAGAAGTTGGAGGACACCAATATAGTGGATCTTGTGGACCCTCCTCGAGCTACTCCAGACCTACCTCAGCCGAGAGGAGTTACCTTAGACCGGCGGACCTCCGCACTCCAGCGTGCCCGACACCCCCAGCCTCCTGGCCGTTGGCCACGACCCCCTCATCCGCTCCAGAGCCAGGATATGCTCCACCGCCATCAAGCTACCTTTGCACGTGACATAGCTAAGGGAGACCTCTCGGCCATACTCATTAGCCCCATACTTGATATTTTGGAGAGTGGTATACCATCTACTGGGAGCTGATGCTGCTTTCATGTTTCTGTGTTCTTAGTATTCCATGATGAGTTTCCATGGACAGTTTGTCAAATACCCGAGATCTCTCTGAGAAGAAAACCTGCAATACAAGCCATGAAAGGCAAGACAAAGTAACAAACCCTAACCCTAGAAGACAAAGCGGAAGAGACATATCTGGGTGCAGGCATACTCGCCACCCAACCATGAAAGCCATGAGCGAGGCTCACAATCTTGGCCGTCCCCACCGAGCCACGAGCTAGAGCGTCATGCCCTCATTAGTGGCCTACCACCGTCCTGCTTCGGTGTCTGGATCTCTCTCTCTCTCTCTCTCTCTCTCTCTCTCAGGATGTACGCTTTTGGTCTCATAGGCCCTATGGGTCTTTTGAAGACGATTAATATAACTTTCTCTGTCTCTCTTAGGATGATATGTGAGCCTTATGCTCTTTGTACATGGATCAGACCTAGCATCTCAGCTTTAGCATTTTAGCTTTGTCATTTTCTTTCATTTTAGTACCCATGATGTATTCCATGGACATGATGTAATCCTTTTGGGCTCATAGGGTTCATTTTGGCCTTTTGTAGATGTTAATATAACTTTTTCTTTATTTCTTTCTCTCTCTCTCTCTAAATAGGGGCGTGGGGCCTGTGAGACACATCTGGACATGGCGGTTTGGAACTGCAAGAGCACTTTATGGTCAGATGTAGGTGGTTTCCAGGATACTTTCACTGGACAAGATGTCATCATCTATACAGAGACACACCAGAGTCTTGAGAGAGGTCTACCCAGGGTTGCAGGATATCACTAGGAGTGTACATTCCGCGGGAAGACCTGCACATCTAGGGGAGTTCGAGGATCTGGAGGTGTAGCAGTCCTTTTTCGAGACCAGTTACAGGGGATGATCAGTATAGTCCGGAGAGATGAGGAGGCAAGACACATGTGAATTCGACTCTAGCCCAAACCCACCAGGCCACTTTATATAGCTGTGAGCTACTTTCCACCAGATGCCTCACACTCAGGCAGTCAATGAGGAGGAGGAGGAGGGGTGTTTCACCATATATACATCACTCTCTGACAAGATTGTCAAGTTTATGCAGCTAGGTGAAGTTCTCCTACTCGGGGACTTCAATGCCAGGACCAAGAGCCAACAGTGTGAGAGATGACTTTCAGGATCTCACCCAGCTCCGCACCCTCAACCAGGCAGACACAGGAGGCCAGCACTTTTCTCAGGATCATGGGGCTATTATAGGATATGGGAGACATCAACTCGAGTTGGATCCAGACATTGTCTCGTTATTTATAGTGGAATGACACAATGGCCACATTCGGGAGGGCTTACTTGCTTTCCACATGTGCCGTAAAGTGTTGACTAGTAAGGTTATTCTAGATCTACTATATCTAATAACGCCCAATAGAGTACACAATGCTATTTTAGCATGAATGTACTTTTTTGGCATAGTGATTGATAGCAACTTGAAGTTGTTGGACACTTCAAGCAGTCACTGGTTGACTAAATATGAGGTCCCACTGATTATCCTCAGCCTGTTGGGCAAACAAGAGGATGAAATAGACCTTGGTAGAGATGATGTATGCATATGTCTCCAAAGGACCATCTGATTGGGAGTGGTGTACTAAACATATGACTATTGGTAACACCTAGGTTATATTTTGGTATGGTATCTCCCTAGACTCCATGGAACTTAGAGCTTAAAGGTATGAATCTAGGTGTAGCTTCGATTTCGTTGTTGGTATACACGAGATTGCAACTGATGTTACTCATTATATGAGTTGTGTTCTCGATAGAACAAAATTTTGGCCTAATAGGAGGATTCTTCATGGAGTACTACCTGGGATGCCGATGCTTGTATATACTTGTGCATTGAAATCCCCAGCAGTTTGAGATTCTGTAAAAAAGGAAGTATGTTATGTTATCCCCTAGGTACTGTAATTTTACAGAATCTTGATGTGGATAGGTAATTTAACTAAGACTAGTGATAGTTCATCCAATTTTCCAAGGGTGCTGAATCAAAGAAAGATTGAAGATTGAGGATTTACCTCCGGAATTTGTTACAATTGAGGATTTTGTCTTTTGTTCCCCATGGGTTGGATCTCACATGGGAACCTCAAGGAATAAAAGCTTAATTTTAAGCTTGCAATAATTGTTGGATTGTGGAATGATAAGGCAGACACAACATGGGAATTGAACTGCTAGTAGGAATTCCCCAAATTCATTTATAGGATGTAAATGCTTGAAGAGGGGACGTATGTTTTGTACCTGAGGCAACCGTAAGGGTTAGATTGGCTAATCAGTGGGTTAGGGGCCCAATAGATTAGAAAGCAGGTTGATTATAGACACTTAGGCCCAAAAGTTAATAGTCCAACAAGTTACAACTATTTATAAATCATAAGTGACTATATAAGTAGAATTGGCCTATAGAGTGAATTACTTGTCACCAATTGACCTACCATTTGGTCCATCTCAAGATTTGGTGTCTTGGTCACTTGAGGCCAGGCCGGTGTCTCATGTGAAGGGGCCAGTATTTTGCATAACATGGACGGGAGCCAGACTGGGTGTCCATGATACTGTTTGCACATGCATTCATGTTTGCATGCCTGAAACTGTTTTCGCGTGACTTGTATTCTTGTGTTTGCCTGCCTGACGTGCCACTTACTGAGCGGGGACGCCTGCCAATGAGTCGTGAAGTTTGCTCTGTCTTCTGACGAGTTTTGTGGCGTGTGAACAGGTGGTAAGTGTATTGCATTTGTTTATTTTATAGCATTATTTCTAACCTTTGTTTTTTATAAGGTTGCAGGTTCACACTCATTAATGAGTGGGTGGCCTCCTCAATATTTTATGGTGCCCTTTTGTAGGGTGGGAACCCACACATGGGCCATGGTGGGGAGAGAAGCCCTCCCTTAATCGTGTGTGTGGGGGTGGGTGCATGGCCACCTACCCACCACCCCTTGGGATCCTTTGAACTAGCCGCCCCCCATGCAAAGGGTGGGTCGGCCAGCTGTACGTGGTTCCGCCACCATCGCTTGGTGCCTCTCTCTCACTTGCACACAAGCGGGCTGCAAACAGGGACGACGACTCCATCGCTTCGAGCTTCTCTCCTATGCAAGCGGGCAGCTATAGGCATCTCTCTCTCTCCCACGCAAGAGGGCTGCAACATGTGACTCTCTCTCCTAAGCTATCCTGCAGCTGCAAGCGACCCCCTCTATCCATTAGGAGCTCCTAGTACCTTACTTTTCCTCATAGTTGTTGTTTCAGTTTCAGTTAGTTGTTTAGTTGTTTTAGCTTTTCTTTCACAGACATTGTATCAGATCCACCAATTGTTGTAACCTTTTTGGTCTCATAGGTCATTTTGGCCTTTTGAGGACATTAATATATCATTTCATTTCATTTTCTACCACGCAAGCGGGGTGCAACAGGTTCTCTCTCTCTCTCTCTTGCGGGCGGGCAACAACAGCAGCTATCAGGCCTTCTCCTCTCATGCGTGGGTGCCTAGGACACAACAACAACTGCAGCTGAGCTTCCCTTTTGAAGCAGGTGTGCTCAGCCAGCCAACAGCAGCCGTTTCAGTTCTTGCAGCTCTATTTGAGGCCATATTCATTCCCGGGTCCTTGGTGTAAATCTTTCGAGGGATATTCACTACTGCTAACACCCCTTCGGTGCCGGGTAGTCCAAGCTTTTGGAGAACCGCGGTCCGTGGGTGCCGAGATTGGGAGAGCCAGGCGTTAGTACGAGAGCGCCTGTTTGTGCGTGGTCCTGGAACACTAGTGGGGCACTCTCTGTGGATTCCAGTGAAGGCATGGGACCGTAAAGACTGGGCTTCTTCAAGTGGTTCGCTCTACTTCGGACGTCTACTTCAAGACTATTGTTTGGTAACTGTATTCATTTCAATAGTACATGGACATCATCTGATTCATTGAACCCATGGAACATTGTACCCCTTAAATACTCCCAATAATATATTATATATTCAGGGGCGGGGGGGGGGGGGGTCGGCCCGTTCCGGCCCCACTGCTGGAGTCCATTGATCATTATTTCATTTCAGTTTTTCAGTTGTCATTGAGTTGTTCATTCATATTGTGATTTTTAAGTTGTACTATTACGCGCGTGGGTGTCCAACGGAGTCTACTCCCACTTGACGGGATCGGTTTCATTGGTATAATAGAGCCAGGTCATTTCCCTCTTCTTAGTGGGGAAAACGAACCTGTGTTTTGGACACCCCGCTTGTAGCACACTTAACACAACGGACAACCAAGGCAACCCTCTGGAAGTGTGGGACACATTGTATCCAAGGATGGAGTAAGAATGCCAAAACAGAAACCATTCGGAATTGGCCAAAGTTGCAAAATGTACATCAAGTACGTAGTTTTCTGGGATTATATTCATACTATAGGCGTTTCATAAGGCATTTTGCTATGATAGCCACCCCTCTACATGATCTCACAAAAAAGAAAGCCAATTTTAAATGGACTTCAAAGGAGCAGGATGCCTTCTTGCAACTCAAATGCTATCATATGTGGACCCGTTTTGATTGTTCCCGACTTGCAAAGGTAATTCATAGTGGAATGTGCTGCTTGTGGCCATTGTATAGGGGCTGTCCTAAATCAAGAAGGTCATGCAATTGCATATGAGAGCCGTCGATTACATGATGCCGAGCTTCATATGGATATCTATGAGAAAGAGCTCTTGGCTGTAATTCATGCCTTAAAGATATGGAAACATTATCTCCTTGGGACTGAATTTGTAGTCAAGACAGATCATCAAAGCTTGAGATACTTTGTATCTCAAACAAAGCTTTCGGAGAAGCAGATGAGAATGGCAAACTTTCTTTCCATGTTTCATTTTTAGATTGTACATACTCCGGGAAAGAAAAATGTGGTGGCAGATGCATTATCCAGGAGGCCTTATGTGGCTGCAGTTTGAGTGGCCTCTCATGGAGACTTATCTGCCATGCGAGATTTGTATCATTTGGATGCTGATTTTTGCCATATATGGACTGATTTGATGGCTGGTCACTCACATGCCTCTTATGTGATCAAAGAGGGTTATCTTATGAAGGATAACTGCTTATGTGTGGTGAAGGATATGCGTCCAAAGGTTATGGAGGAATGTCACGCTCCACCTTATGCTGGTCATAGAGGTATCATGCCTACTACACGCATGATTGAGAGATATTTCTTTTGGCCAAGCATGTGTAAAGACATTGAGGCATATGTACGTGCATGTCTTACTTGTCAAAAGGTAAAATTTGACCGGCAAAAGCCTCCAGGTTTACTTCAGCCATTACCTATTCCCTCGCAGCCATGGAAAAGTATTACTATGGACTTTATTATGGACTTGCCTAGATCCCAGCATGGGAATGATGCTATTTGGACCATTGTGGACAGGTTTAGCAAGCAAGCTCATTTCTTGCCCGTCAAGAAAACCATTAAAGTTGATCATATGGTGAAGCTTTTTCTTGCTAACATCTTCAAGCATCATGGTATGCCTAAGTCCATTGTTGGGGATAGAGATCCCAGGACTACGAGCCTCTTCAGGAGGGCTTTATTTGATAACATGGGCACTAAACTTGAGTTTTCATCAGCTTATCATCCCCAAACGGATGGCCAAAGTGAAGCTGCAAATTCAGCCGTGTTGGATTTGTTGAAGTGTTATGTGGCAGTCAAAAGACTGCATGGGAGAAGTATCTTCCACTTGTAGAGTTTGCCTACAATAGCACAGTTCATGCCTCCACGGGAAAGGCCCCGTTTGAGATTATTTATGGCACAGTGGTCTTGCCACCCATCCTTCGTACAAAGGATGAGATTTCTGCAGCTGATGAGTATGTACGTGACTTGGATGTAGCCTTTGCTCATGTGCGGACAGCCATTGCAAGGTCACAAGATAAGCATAAAATAGCTGCTGACAAGCATAGAAAGGACATGCAAGTCAAAGAAGGTGATTGGGTATTGCTGAAATTTGAGAAAGCTAGGCTTCGGAAGAGGCCAGGACGAGAAGGATCATATCCTAAGCTTTCTACTCGGTACTATGGACCCTTCAAGGTGATTCAAAGGATCAATGAAGTGTCATATAGGCTTGCTGTACCTAGTCATTGGAAGATTCACAATGCATTTCATCTGAGTCTTAGTATATCAGGCCAGATCCTGACGAGCCTGTCATCACGGAAGATCCGCCAGAGATTGATGAGCTTGAGGAGATCCTCCAACCAGAGCAGATTAGATTGTCTTTCACAAGGAGAGAAGGCTACTTGCAGGAAAGCTTTCCAGGAGAAACCTTGTGAATTGCAAAGTGGGTAAATGAGGATTATTTTGTTAACTACCCATAGTTGTTGCAGGCATATCTTGAGGCTTTTCAGTTGAGGACAACTCTTTAGAAGCCCGGGGGGATGTCACCAATTGGCCGACAATTTAGTCCATCTCCAGATTTGTGTCTTGTTCACTTGAGGCCACAGGCTAGTGTCTCATGTGAAGGGGCCAGTATCTTGCATAACATGGACGGGAGCCAGACTGCTGCCACCCGTGTGTTAGCAGGATGGTGTTGTATGGACGGGAGCAGACTGATGCCACCCGTGTATGACCTGGACTGCGTTCTATCCATGGGATTGTCACGCCATGGAAGAGCCAGTATTTGTGCCGTGTCTTGCCTATGGGACTGTCACTCCATAGGGAGGCTTGTGCCTGGATCTGTCTTACCTATGGGACTGTCACTCCATAGGAAGACCGGGATTTATACTTTCCGTCGTGCCATCACTGTGCCCGACAGGAATGTCTACTACTTGTTCCATGCACGGGAGATATGTCCATGATACTGTTTGCACATGCATTCATGTTTGCATGCCTAAAACTGTTTTCGCGTGACTTGTATTCTTGTGTTTGCATGCCTGACGTGCCACTTACTGAGCGGGGACGCCTGCCACCAGTGAGTCGTGAAGTTTGCTCTGTCTTCTGAAGAGTTTTGTTGCGTGTGAACAGGTGGTAAGTGTATTGCATTTGTTTATTTTATAGCATTATTTCTAACCTTTGTTTTTTATAAGGTTGCAGGTTCACACTCATTAATGAGGGGGTGGCCTCCTCAATATTTTATGGTGCCCTGTTGTAGGGTGGGCACCCACACATGGGCCATGGTGGGGAGAGAAGCCCTCCCTTAATCATGTGTGTGGGGGTGGGTGCATGGCCACCTACCCATCCCCCCTTGGGAACCTTCGAACTGGCCGCCCCCCATGCAAAGGGTGGGTCGGTCAACTGTACATGGTTCCGCCACCATCCCTTGGTGCCTCTCTCTCTCTTGCACACAAGCGGGCTGCAACAGGGACTACTACTCCATTGCTTCGAGCTTCTCTCTTATGCAAGCGGGCAGCTATAGGCATCCCTCTCTCTCCCACGCAAGAGGGCTGCAACAGTCGACTCTCTCTCTCCTAGGCTATTGGACAGCTGCAAGCGACCCCCTCTCTACCACGCAAGCGGGCTGCAACAGGTTCTCTCTCTCTCTTGCGGGCGGGCAGCAACAGCAGCTATCGGGCCTTCTCCTCTCATGCGTGGGTGCCCAGGACACAACAACAACTGCAGCTGAACTCCCCTTTTGAAGCATGTGTGCTAAGCCGGCCAACATCAGCCCTTTCAGTTCTTGCAGCTCTCTTTGAGGCCATATTCATTCCCGGGTCCTTGGTGTAAACCTTTCGAGGGATATTCACCGCTGCTAACACCCCTTCGGTGCCGGGTAGTCCAAGCTTTTGGAGAACTGCGGTCCGTGGGTGCCGAGATTGGGAGTGCTAGGCATTAGTACCGTGATGGCACAGAAGCGGTAAAGCTGTTTACGCCCTTATAGCATGCCACACTTCCACACACACATGCAAACACACCAGAACACCAGACCAAAAAGCATGAACAAGACTTATATTTCAGATCTGGCTGTCACAACTCGTACCCAAACGAACAAAGAAACAAAGAACTCTCTGGCATTCACCAAACACCAGCTACAGCTAATCAAAAGAATTTACAACTCTGGCTTGAACCCCCAGAAGAGGTAGAAAACCACAAAATACCACACACACGCACTCTCTCTCTGGCTCTCTGTGCTGATCCTTTGTCAGCCACACTTCAAACCCAAGCTTTGCAATGCTACCAGCCCATCACCAAGCAGCCACACTGTATATCACCAGCCTTTGTCTGCATCCAGCTGTCTTCAGAATCACCAGAGTCGTCCTAGTACCTCTACTGCAAGGTAGCTACTCTCTTCGTTTCTGTCTGCAGCTCACCAGAGCTCCTTCACCATGACGAGGCAATCTCTCTCTCATAAGGCCCTCACTCTGCTTGTCCCCGCAGTATCTCCTTTGAAGGACCTGCCAGTCTCTGAAGGAGCCTCTCCACAGCTTTTACAAGGTGACCAACTCCTCTACTTCTCCACGTGTGGTCTGCAAAATCCGGGGTTACCGTCTCTTTTTTCCAGTCGTCCCCTTCTACTCGGCGACTCTCGACTTAAAGGCAGCTCCTTCTTTGTTTATGCGTGCCCACCCAGTAGCCACCACTGTCAGCCTTTAATGCTAACAGATACGCACTCCAGAGCCCCTCTGAGGACTCAAGGCGGCCACCTTTTGAACCACTCCAGTGATGCTTCACCTCGTTGCTATGACCAAGGTTCTTCACTCGTCCAAGAAGCGGCTGCTTCCAGTTCGCTGCTAATGCCTAAAGCTGCCTCAGCAGCCTCTCTTCACTCGTCCAAATGCTCTGAGCAAGGCAATCCTTCGTATCCTTTGGCGACCACCATGCCTTCTTCATGCCCGTCTGCTGCATGCTCTTCTTTTGCAAGGCCGATTCCTCTCCCTTCTCTACTTGCAGCCGGCGTCCCTCTTAGTCGGCTCCAGCGTCTGCTTTCTCTCACAGTTGCAATCAGTTGGCGCTCCCAGTTATCGCCAGCAGCCAACGTGCTAAAAGGCTCCTCGCCAGCAGCTTCTCCCAGCAGCTGCTCCTCACTTCGTTCGATCACCTGGGCGTCTCCAGCCTTTTGGCGACCTCCAGCACAGCTCTCCCCTCTCACAAGACGGCACCCTCAGCTGCGCCTGCCTACAGCTTTTTGGCTCTGTGTGCAGCTATGCGAGAGAGCCTCCATCCACAACACGGCGGCCTACCTTATCAAAGCACCTCATCTGTGCCTGTCTCTGCAACTTCTTCACAGCAAAAGCCCCCGTCGAACTGGTCCATAGCCTTCTCTTTTGGTGACGATCCCTGCCGCGCCCGCAATCACCAGCCACGCACTCTTCACGTGCTTCACCAAGCTTCGCCAGCCTCCAGAAGGTGCGCTGGCAGCCCGGTTAGCCTCCCACGTAGCCATGCCTTCTTATGGCCATATTATTTATTTTATTTCTTCAAGGCCTACAAAATGGCCGCAATCACATTCTTTTACACTTATACTCAGCTACATTGGCCACCTTAATATTTTATGGCTCAAACCTCCATACACTTTCTAACACAGCTTCAATGCCCATACATTTGGGCGTGTACACATACTCAGAGCCAAACGAGGAGATGAAATCAATTCCAGCGAATCTCCAGAAGACCACGTCCAGACAGGCCTGTACATGCTCACATCAATACCATCTACTCTGTACACCTGGCAACGCTCTCAAAAGCAAAACTTCACACACACCATGTACATGTATGTACACATTTCAACTCCTATTTTTGTCCACACATATTTAGCAACCCCCTACTTCTGCGGAGACATTCATGTCCAGCAGCTGTACAAACAGGGATGAAATATTCAAATTTTCCTCTGTATCTTTCACAACCTCCTGACATGCATCATAAGCTTCCTGATCTTCTTCTTTCACGGCTAACATCAATCGAGCAAAATATTCTTCAGTCGTAAACC
Organism: Cibotium barometz; assembly: GCF_041138505.1. Lineage (NCBI taxonomy): Eukaryota > Viridiplantae > Streptophyta > Polypodiopsida > Cyatheales > Cibotiaceae > Cibotium > Cibotium barometz. The sequence goes on from NC_141051.1 coordinate 30,923,896, forward strand.
ATTCACTCTCCTTTTATGCTTCTTTCCATCCAAATCAGCAAGCTGATAACTCCCATTATCAAATTTTCTCTCAACTTTATACGGACCTTCCCACTTTGTCTGGAATGCAGTATGAAAAGTACTATCCAGCTTGCTATTATACCTGAGAACCAGATCACCTTCCTCAATTTCTTTCTGCTCCACTTTCTCATTCTCTCTCTCTTGTCTTTTCAATTGCATAGCTGCATAGTGATCAAATGCTAGCTCTCTGTCTAGCTGAACTATTTGTAAAGCCAGTAATCTTTCTTTGTAACAATCAGTAGGCCCATGCCCTTCTTCAATCAAAAGCTTCAATGCTGGAATTTCCACATCAATAGGCATGAGTGCTTCTTTCCCATAAACTAAATGAAAGGGTGAGAATTGTGTACTAGATTTTACTGCAACCCTGTATGCCCATAATACACGATTCATCTCTATATCCCAATTCTTGATATGGCCTTCTGTCATTTTGGTTATCATCAGCTTAAATTCACCATTGAATCTTTCATTCAAGCCATTGCATTGAGGGTGATAAGGAGTGGAGTACTTGTGGTTGATATTCAATCTTCTGCATAAATGGTCAACTACCTCTCCTCTAAATTCAGGTCCATTATCTGATAATATCTCCAGAGGAATACCAAATCTGCAGCATATATGTTCATACACAAAATTAGCCACCTCTTTACTATCCACTTTTTTCACTGCCTTCACTTCTGCCCATTTTGATAGGTAATCCACTGCAGTAAGCACATAACACTTTCCTCTAGCTGTCCTGGGAAATGGTCCAACTGCATCCACTCCCCATCTTTCAAAAATGTCATATACCAGCATGATATTTCTCGGCTCCATTTTTAAGATCCTCTTCCCCATTCTCTGGCACTCATGGCAAGACCTGCACCAGTGCTGAATATCCTTCTGGATGGAAGGCCAAACATAACCCTCCACTAATATCTTCTGTAAGGTGATTTTAAATGCATAATGACCCCCACATGCTCCCTCATGATTTGAAGATAGAATATAATAAATCTCTTCCCTCCAGGGAATTCTCCTCAATACCTGATCAGCTCCCTGCATGTATAATTCATCCCCAATCATGACATAATGCTTACTTTTCCTGATAAAATGATACTTTTGGCCTTTTTTGAGCTCCTCAGGCAAGCGTCCTGAGAGTAAATAATCCACCACTCTGGACAGGTATTCCCTCCCTCTGTATAATGGCTCTTCAATTTTTGCAATCACTGGATCCTGATTAATTGCCTCCTGAGCTAACTCATGTGCCATATGATTTTCCTCCTGCCGCACATGTTGAATACTCCATGCTGTAAATTGATGTAGCAGCCTTCTAACATTAGCCAGACATTCTTTTAATCTCGGATTCTTTGCTCGCCAGCTACCCAAGACCTGCTTTACCACTAATAGAGAATCTCCCTTTATGATGAGCTTTTGAATTTTCTGCTTTAAAGCAACCTGCAACCCTTGAAACAATGCTGTGTATTCAGCCTCATTGTTACTTTCAGCTTCCAGATGTATTCCATTCTTTAGAATCAGCACGCCTTCTGAATCCTGGATTATATATCCCCCGGTGGCCTGATGTATACTCCTTTTATACGAACCATCAAAGAATAAAACATGAGCTCCAGGAATGATAATCTGTTCTTCTTTTTCTATCTTTGAATCCACTTCCTTCACCAGTATCGGGCCATCTTTGTATGTTAGAAGATCTGCCAGAGTTGCCTTGCAAGTATCTTCAATCAAAAATGAGAAATCATACTCTTGAAGCTCCACTAACCATCGCATCATACCTTTTGAGAGTGAAGTACCATTCACCAGCTGAGGGAGTAAAGTATAATTTGTCAGCACCACAAATGGTCTCATCAGGAGATATGACCTGAATTTCCTGCAAGCATATACCAGACTTGACAAAACCAATTCAGCCTCAGTATATTTCCTCTCTGCTTCTATCTTCACTCTACTTGCATAATATACAGGCTTCATATATCTGGATTCATCTCCTCTCTGCATTAAGATTGCTCCAACTACATCCGGACCAAAAGATGGATTCACATAAAAGACCTGAGAGAAATCCGGAGCTTTTACACTGGAAATACCTCCCAATACCTCCTTCACTTTCTCAAACACTTCCTCGCATTCTTCATTCCATTGCAATGGTTCCTTCTTCATAGCCTGCTGAAGAGGATAAAGCAGTTGAGACATTAAAGGAACAAATCTTGCCATATATTTTACCTTCTGGACAAAAGTCTGCAGCTGCCTGGATGTTGATGGTGCAGATAATAAGACAAGAGCTTTTATCTTCTCTGGATCAGGTTCAATTCCATTCTGAGATATCATATGCCCCAACAGCTTCACCTTTGAATGTCCTAAATGACACTTCTTTGGATTCAGCTGTCCACCTGCATCATCCATTTTAGAAAATACTTGCTCCAATTTATTACCATGTTCTTTTTGAGAACTATATACACATATATCATCTAAAAAAAGCTCTCACAAAATGATCTGTAAGAGGTGCAAGTACTCTATCAGTGTTCCTCTGATACCACGGTCCACGAGGATGCATTTTTCAAACCAAATGGTACTACTCGGTAACAGAAGCAACCCCACGGTGTAATGATAGTGGTTTTAGCCTGATCTTCCTCAGCAATTGAGATCTGAAAATATCTAGAGAAGCCATCGCATACACTATAAACAAATGAGGGAATTTATGTATTACCTCCATATATTCTTCTTTCTCCACTGGCTGCAATTTAGGATTCAGCATGCCCTGTAACAGCTTCTCTTTCTCTGCACTGGGTGATGGAGGCTGCATCAGACTGTCCATATCTTCAAGTCTACTCTCTTCTTCCTTCTTTAACTCCTCTTTAGCTTGCATCACATGCTTGTTTTCTTCCTTTATTATAAATGATACCTGGCTCTCATCATCAGAAGTAGAACTCTCTTCTTCAGTTTCACTATCTGTATACTCATCAGCACTTGTTTCTTCAGGTTCACTCTTCATTTCCCGCTTACTACTCATATTGAATTTCCTGGCTCTCCCTTTCCTATTATGTACTGTTATAGTCCCCCTTTTCCAATTTTGGATGGCACCCACCTGTCTGAGCCAAGGTCTGCCCAAAATCAACGGATAAGCTCCTAAACCAACAGGCATAATATGGCAATTTATATTGCAAACCACACCAAAAGCAGTCACTGGCACTTCTGTGCATATACCCAGACACTTTACTTTTGCATGATTTGCCAGACGGAGTCTAAAGTCTGAACTAGCATTCAGCTTCAACCCCAATCTCTCCATACAGGACTGAGTCATCACACTAATTTGTGCACCGCCATCAACATATGCTTCTCCAACACTCACACTTCCACACCAGGCATCAACTGATGGACAAATATCAGGAAGGTCTTCCACAGACATGAGCTCCATTTCGCCTTGTGTGGGTTCCTGCTCATTTACTTTCCTCGGATTTGCCAACTTCTTCCACTCTCTCTTAAGCTTCGGACACAATCCAAGTAATTGGGCAAATGTTATATTGGCTACCCTTCCCTTTAAGTCTCCCATCAATGTATACTCCTCTTGGCCTTGACCAATATGCAAATCTGAAGTTTTATAATGTCTTCTTGGCTTCCTCTTCTTCTTCTCTGGTTGAGGGCTTATATCAAATTGGACATGCTTACCTTTCTTAGAAGATGGTTCAGGTTCTGCCATTGTACTCCTCGTCCTCTTTGCCACAGGCATAATTTCTGGAATGGTCTCCACTCCTATCAAGCTGAGAGCCGGTCCTTTCCCTTTATCTTCCCATTTGACTCCACTGGTAGAGGGTTGATTTGGATCTTTTACTTCAACACTATGATCCCCCGATCTATCATTAGTCCTCTGCATCACAGGATATATTCCACCACCTGCTCTGGGCGGTTTGTCACATTGAGGGCTGATATGTCCCCGCTCCCCACAGTTCCAGCATTGGACATTACTCAAATAGTAGCCCCGTCCTCTCCCTGTTCCTCCCATGTTCCCTTCACCTATTGAGATATTGTCCCTTCTATTATTTGGTGCACCTCGGCTTCTTCCCTTTCCACCTGCTTCCATCCAATTCAAACTTAGAGACTTCATGAGCTCCATTGTATCATGTATGTCCCTCTTCAAAGTGTCCTCCTGTTCTGGAACAACAGCAGCTTCCCTTTCAGGATGTATACTCTCGATCTCTGGCATCTTCACAAACTTCTTCGGCTCTTCCTGTATTCCCATCTGCCTCAGACGCTTCACCTTCCACTCCTTTTCTCGAGCTACTCTGACAGCCTCCTCAAAGCTATCCAGGTTCTTCAGCTCCACCTTCAGACGGAGGGTTGGCTCCAGACCAGCCACAAACCGGTCTCTCTTTATCATCTGCGGGGGTACTTCAGGAATCAGAGCCTCACACCATAGACTCCACAGTCTACCAAACTCTATCAGGTACTGATCCACATCCTGACCATCCTTCTGCTGAATGTTACACAACTCCTTCCACACTTCATTCGGACTCCTCACTCGAGCAAACTGTGCCAAAAATGCAGCTCTGACTACACGGTACTCAGGATCCTGCTGATGAATGTTCCTGTGTGTAGTCACAAACATTTGTAACCATGTTTTTGCATCACCCTGCAAGCAATAAGCCAAAATCTGAGAGAGGATCTCTGGAGTTGCCCTGTCCTTCATCAAGGCTGTAAACTCTATCTTCTCCAGAAACCTGACTGCACTCTCCTGTGGCAATCCCCAATACTCTCGAAAATCTTGAGCCATCTTTCCAAATCTTGCTTCACACAGCCCCTATCTTCTTTCACAAACCAGAGGAAATCTGCTCCTCTGTGGAGGCACCAAAAAGTGATGGCACAGAAGCGGTAAAGCTGTTTACGCCCTTATAGCATGCCACACTTCCACACACATATGCAAACACACCAGAACACCAGACCAAAAAGCATGAACAAGACTTATATTTCAGATCTGGCTGTCACAACTCGTACCCAAATGAACAAAGAAACAAAGAACTCTCTGGCATTCACCAAACACCAGCTACAGCTAATCAAAAGAATTTACAAAACTGGCTTGAACCCCCAGAAGAGGTAGAAAACCACAAAATACCACACACACGCACTCTCTCTCTGGCTCTCTGTGCTGATCCTTTGTCAGCCACACTTCAAACCCAAGCTTTGCAATGCTACCAGCCCATCACCAAGCAGCCACACTGTATATCACCAGCCTTTGTCTGCATCCAGCTGTCTTCAGAATCACCAGAGTCGTCCCAGTACCTCTACTGCAAGGTAGCTACTCTCTTCGTTTCTGTCTGCAGCTCACCAGAGCTCCTTCACCATGACGAGGCAATCTCTCTCTCATAAGGCCCTCACTCTGCCTGTCCCCGCAGTATCTCCTTTGAAGGACCTGCCAGTCTCTGAAGGAGCCTCTCCACAGCTTTTACAAGGTGACCAACTCCTCTACTTCTCCACGTGTGGTCTGCAGAATCCGGGGTTACCGTCTCTTTTTTCCAGTCGTCCCCTTCTACTCGGCGACTCTCAACTTAAAGGCAGCTCCTTCTTTGTTTATGCGTGCCCACCCAGTAGCCACCACTGTCAGCCTTTAATGCTAACAGATACGCACTCCAGAGCCCCTCTGAGGACTCAAGGCGGCCACCTTTTGAACCACTCCAATGATGCTTCACCTCGTTGCTATGACCAAGGCTCTTCACTCGTCCAGGAAGCGGCTGCTTCCAGTCGCTGCTAATGCCCAAAGCTGCCTCAGCAGCCTCTCTTCACTCGTCCGAATGCTCTGAGCAAGGCAATCCTTCGTATCCTTTGGCGACCACCATGCCTTCTTCATGCCCATCTGCTGCATGCTCTTCTTTTGCAAGGCCGATTCCTCTCCCTTCTCTACTTGCAGCCGGCGTCCCTCTTAGTCGGCTCCAGCGTCTGCTTTCTCTCACAGTTGCAATCAGTTGGCGCTCCCAGTTATCGCCAGCAGCCAACGTGCTAAAAGGCTCCTCGCCAGCAGCTTCTCCCAGCAGCTGCTCCTCACTTCGTTCGATCACCTGGGCGTCTCCAGCCTTTTGGCGACCTCCAGCACAGCTCTCCCCTCTCACAAGACGGCACCCTCAGCTGCGCCTGCCTACAGCTTTTTGGCTCTGTGTGCAGCTATGCGAGAGAGCCTCCATCCACAACACGGCGGCCTACCTTATCAAAGCACCTCATTTGTGCCTCTCTCTGCAACTTCTTCACCGCAAATGCCCCCGTCGAACTGGTCCATAGCCTTCTCTTTTGGTGACGATCCCTGCCGCGCCCGCAATCACCAGCCACGCACTCTTCACGTGCTTCACCAAGCTTCGCCAGCCTCCAGAAGGTGCGCTGGCAGCCCGGTTAGCCTCCCACGTAGCCATGCCTTCTTATGGCCATATTATTTATTTTATTTCTTCAAGGCCTACAAAATGGCCGCAATCACATTCTTTTACACTTATACTCAGCTACATTGGCCACCTTAATATTTTATGGCTCAAACCTCCATACACTTTCTAACACAGCTTCAATGCCCATACATTTGGGCGTGTACACATACTCAGAGCCAAACGAGGAGATGAAATCAATTCCAGCGAATCTCCAGAAGACCACGTCCAGACAGGCCTGTACATGCTCACATCAATACCATCTACTCTGTACACCTGGCAACGCTCTCAAAAGCAAAATTTCACACACACCATGTACATGTATGTACACATTTCAACTCCTATTTTTGTCCACACAACGGGAGCGCCTGTTTGTGCGTGGTCCTGGAACACCAGTGGGGCGCTCTCTGCGGATTCCAGTGAAGGCACGGGACCGTAAAGACTGGGCTTCTTCAAGTGGTTCACTCTACTTCAAACGTCTTCTTCAAGACTATTGTTTGGTAACTGTATTCATTTCAGTAGTACATGGACATCATCTAGTTCATTGAACCCATAGAACATTGTACCCCTTAAATACTCGCAATAATATATTATATTGAGGGGCCGCCGGGGGGGGGGGTCGGCCCGTTCCGGCCCCACTGCTGGAGTCCATTGATCATTATTTCATTTCAGTTTTTCAGTTGTCATTGAGTTGTTCATTCATATTGTGATTTTTAAGTTGTGCTATTACGCGTGTGGGTGTCCAACGGAGTCTACTCCCACTTGACGGGATCGGTTTCATTACTATTGTATTGTCATGTGACAAGATGGCATGTGCCGAGACCATGGATGCAATCCACTCCTGATTCTCCAGCCTTGAGACAAACGGTTCACCGATGTCCCCTTAGGGAAAGTCCGGCAATTGGCTCCTTAGGGCAAGTCCTAGTGGTATTGGAGGTCATGGTTGACTGGTATGTGCGTGTATAAATGAAGCCTTGGCCCCTATGCTCAGGGAGACCTATGTGTACGGAATCTATGGTTATGTGGTGAGCTATCCTGTTGAATCTTAATCTAGGTTAATCTCATGCTTGTCCTCTGTTTAGAAGATCTTGGAAGGACTCTTTCGGAGGAATCTCTGACAGGCCTCAAGCCGGCTACAAACTTGCACACAAGGTGCAAGTTTGTAGATCTTGGAAGGACTCTATGATGAGAATCAATGAGACAGGCCTCAAGCTAGCTACAAACTTGCACACCACGGTCCTTGCTTCTAGCAAAGGCCTAAAAATGCCAAGGGTTGGGGTTCTACTTCCAAGAAAAGACAGTTGAGAGTGGTGTCGAGCAGGGATGACAAAGTGGCAGCCATGGAGTCTTCCTGAGGGATGGAGTGAAAGGGGGACACTCAACTGTGATAAAAATCAACCCGTGATGCAGCTGTGAGCGGGAGGCATAGCAAGAGGGGGTGGAAGGTACCAAGAATAAAGGGAGACAAATGGAATAGGGAGACAACGGAGGGAAGACCAACACCCCCGTTCTGGTTGGTCCCTAGCCCTAGAATCCAAGATGCGTCTTCACAGAGATGTGGGCCCGTGCATTTCGCAGATGCAAGCCTATGGCTTTAGCTCACCTTTCGAGGATAGATTTGCAGCCCCCTTCAGCAGTCCTCCCCAGCTTTAGCAGAGAGCGCCTCCGTCAGCCCTTGATATAGAACCCTCTGGTCTGGTTACCCAGTGGTCAGATGCTGGGTGCCCGCCTGCACGTGTCATGGTGGCGATCTTTGAGCATGGACCCAATGCAGTCCCTCAAGGATTGGTTACTTTTCAGACAGCTTCACCCAGAGGCCCAAGCGAGGAGCCTCACTGGGATACGAAGCAGGAATAGGCTTAGCCTTGACATCCACTCTTCCATCCCCCCGAAGTGGCTTACCCCCATCCCGGACCCTCCTCCCAGGCAGTGGTGGCTAGGAGTGTTCACCAAACATGACATACCTTTGGCAGTGCATGGTGCAAACAAGAGTTCAGCCTTCCTCACTTATTCTATTGGACCTCGTGGGCAGATGCGCTTTGCAGAGAGTGCGGGTGATTGGTTCCACAACCATGGTTGGTACATCGACCCTCCACTGGCTAAGGTGGCCAAAGAGGGCTTTTTGCGATTATGGTTATGGGAGGGCCACCCACTCACAAGCCTTCACTGGGACCAGGAGAGTGGACATGTCAGGATCCCTTTGCTAGAGATGAGGATCCCGGCACCCCCTTCTTTGTTTACATAGCCGTAGGATTCAGATGCCTATGATTGAGGGCATTCCAGCATTGGCAGTCCTAGGGCATCCCTCCTCAGTTTCTTTCAAATTTCTAGAAGAGGTGGTGGGATAGTTTTTCGCAATGGAAGATTACACTCTTTCTATGGCAGTCAGCCCACCAGAGCCAAGAGGTTGGCACTTGGTTGGCCATTGGAGGTATATCAGCAATGTTTTCAAGGTGTGGCCATCTACAAGAGTCCCAATGTCATTTCCTTTGGGATTGCCCAAAGGCTCAACAGGTTTGGCAAAGGATTCTCTGCATCTTCACTATGGACCGGGCTCCAGTTTAATTCGTGGATAGCATCTTGCTGGAGGGAAGGGAGAGGAGTTCCCTTCTCTCAGCTGCCTTGGAGAGGAGAGTGGGATTGTGAGCCGACTGTTGATAAATTGGAAAACTGCCGTACTGTTCTTCCCTCCAAGACTTAGGACAGTGCCCAAGGGGGTGGCCAGTTCTTTCAAGGGCACGTGCGTAGATTCTTTGTGTTGGGGCCTTAGGATCAGTCGAGCCCATGGCGGGTGCTTGTCGACCTTATTCAAGAGAGATTTGACAACCCTTCATCCTCGGTGGCGTCCAGTGACCTACAACCTCATAATGCTCTGATTGGTAGTTAGTAGAGTCACTTGGTACCTCTCTAATGTCTGCCATGTAGGATGCCGCCTAGAGCCAAACAAGTAGTTCTGACTCATCACCATGCGGGACAAGGCCTTCTTCAGACATAGGCCAAGCCGTGGTCGGCTGACGGCTGGCAGACAAAATGGGGGCTAGCAAAGCACCACGGATCCCTTGGTCCATGCCTTCTTCCAATTTCAGCTCCTGTGGACCGTGCTCCTGGCCAATCTCATGGATATAACATCATTTACTCTCAGATTTGCAGATCAGCTATGGAGAGAGGTGTGGCACTGGTCGGGAGCTTTGTAATAAAATATAGGATGCATAGGACATTCTCATTAGTTAGGATTTTCCTCAAGTTTTAATGTATGGACATTTATGAGCGACTTTAGGACATTTATTAGGTGTGAACACTTTTATTAGGCCGGCCCTGCTGCAATCAGCACCAATAGCCTCCTAGGAGCGGCTTCGACAGCCTTTGATAAGAAATCCTATGGTCTGTCCGCCTAGTGGTCACATGCTTGGGGATCGCCCACACGTATCTTGGGGAGCCTTGAGCACAGACCCTGCAGGTCACTTGGAGATTGGCTTGCATTCAGACAACTACCCCCAGAGGTGAAGCAAACGAGAGGCCTTATTGGGATCCGGGGCAGAGACCGGCTTAACCTCGACATCAGCTCTTCCATCCCCCCTGAGTGGCTGGCCCCGATACTAGATCCTTCTCCTCCGTAGTGGCTGGGAGTGCTCATCACACACGTAATACCCCTGGCAGTTCATGGCACAAACAAGTGCTCCACTCTACTCACCTTCTCTATTTGCCTTCATGGCAGACTAGTGGAGAGATCAGAGACTCCCATAGAGAACCTCAGGGGGGCTGCACCTTGCAGAGGGTGAGGGTGATTGATTTTCACGCACATGAGTGGCACATCGACCCTCCACTGGACAAGGTGGTCAAACAGACACTATTGCGGCTATGGATGTGGGAGGGTCAACCTATTATTACGAGTCTCCAGTGGGACCCGGGAGAGTGGACATGGCAGGATCCAGAGGACAGAGAGGAGTCAGTTGGTACCCTTTTCTTTGCTTACACCGCACGGCTGGGCCGCAGGATTCAGATGGTAGAGGTGGAGGGCACTCCAACAACAACAGCAGTACATTGGCAGAGTCATAGGACTTCCCGTCGCATTTTCTCATGGATTTCTGGAAGCGGCTGTGGGATAGCTCTCGGCCACCGAAGATCACTCTTTGCATATCACAGATAGCCCATCAAAGCTTAGCAGTTAGCACTTGGTTGGCCATTGGGGGCAGACCAACATTATGGTAGAGGTGTCGCCATCCCAAGAGTCAGTGCCCAAAGGCCCAGCACATCTTGCAAACAATCCTCCGCATTTCCCTATGGATCCTGCCCGTATTGTTACGTGGGACACTATTACTTGGGCCACGATGAGCATGCCGTATGAGGAGGAAGGTCGGGGACTAGCCCTCCAGGTCTCTCACATTCGTATTTCCACGGTACCAATTCCAACTCCGCCCAATACTCTTCGGACCCCAGGTTCCTGCCAGAGATGGGAGATTTGCAATGGCATAGCCGTGTGGCGTATTTGGAGAGCTCAATGCAACGAAGCCATCGAAGGTACCCTCACCCCACCAGCGGAGTCTATCCGGAGCATCTAGCTCAATATCATTCATACCCTCTGTGGTCAATGGGGGCAACTTCAGGACGGCTCAGATCGCATGAGGAAGTGTCACGAGGCCTTTCTTTGGATCTAGTGGCGTGGTCCCTTTCTTACAGATAGTGGTGATGAGCCCACTTAGCACTACAGACCACCTGTGTGGTTTTTTCCCCCTCCCCCCATTGTACCTTCTCCTCCTAGACCAACCAGCCAAAGGAGAAGTGCATCCTCTCCTTTGTTCATCTTGACTAGCGTTTCCTTTTGGAGACAGATTTGTAAGTAGCCATTTTGGCTGTTTTTCTTGATAACTAATAGAAAGATCTTTTTCTTGGAAAAAAAAAAAGAATTTGTGCTTCCAGTGACAATAAGATCATCCACATATACAAGAAGCAAAGTACTATGATCTGCTTGATGAAGTATATATAAATTTGGATCAAACTTACTTCAGCTAAAGCCACTTTACAATAAAAACTCTTCAATAAGAGAGTACCAAGCTCTTGTTGGCTAGTCTCGTTACCTGGAAACCCACTGTGGGGGGGAGTGTGAATTCTGGCATCAAGTTTACCCCAGAGCCACTATCAACAATTTCCCTAAAAAGTCGGGTACCATGAATCTCCACAAAGAGGCGGGGGCTCCAATAGTCAGCAAGGGAAGGGTTGATGCAGTTGATACGCATGAAACCTGCAATGCATGTACCTGTAGAAAGTGGAAGCACACCATTGTGGAACTGCCCACCACTAGAATTGGGTGGCTTACTGTCAAGCTGCTCCAGGAGTGCACTAAGGCATTGCCGGACACGGGGGCTAATCTGGAGAAGATCAAAGAGATTCACCGCCATCTTATTCTCCCTAAGTAGATCTTCCAACGAGAAGGGCAGAAGCAGTGGATTGGATTGCGAAAGGGGATGGTTTGCTCGATACAGAGGAATGGTTATGGAGGTCCTTGAAGGCTTGCAAGAGGGACAGGTCTATAGTAGTGCGGAGAAATGCAGGATTGGTATCATTGAGCTCATCCCCTGCATGCATTGGTTCTTCTGGAATGGCCCTCTTTTGTGCACGGGTGCACTATGGCTGATGGTGGATCCACCTACCCTTCAAATAGTAATAGTATTTATCTTCATGTCCTCTCTTTTCACATAAGGAACAGTAGCTCCTCTTTGGGTATTCCTGGATGGTGTGTCCCAAACACTGGCATATGGCACACCACAACCCCTTCTTGGCTTCTTGTTGGTTCTTCAGTTCCTCAATCTCCTTTTCTAAGTTGGAGCAGAGTGCCTTCCTCATTTTGAGACTTCTGGCTCATTTTGCCTCTAGCTCCCGCTTCAGTTGAGCCACCGAGTCATCCACTGGTGTTGCTGTTTTGAAGGTGTAGAGCCCACATTACACTCAAACATGAGAGGTGCACTTTCTAGCTGGGAGGCTACCTCCTAAGATTCCAACAAGGTGGTTGGTGGCGGCCAACTCTCCCAAATCTTCTACTGGGTGGTCCTAGGCAAGGCATATGTCACCCATTGACGCACCATGAAGTCGCTAGCATAAATCGGTAAGCGGGCCACCAGCACTATGGTTCGTGTCATGAGTTCTGACACTCTCTCGTGGTGGTAATTACAGTTTCCCTAGCTCCTGGAGAAGGCAGTCCTCATAGTTACCAAGTTGGAAGGTGCTGAGGAAGGTGTTCTTTAGGGTGGCCCAAAACCACAATGTGGTCAGTTGGGAACTGACTGAACCATTTGTTTGTAGAGCCTTCTAGATTGAACGGAAAAAGTACCATGAAGGCATCCTCGCACTCAAGACCTTGGCTCTTGCACATAGAAATGAACTGCCGAATGTGGTCATCTACATCTTCAGTGGTGGACCCTCTGAAAGTGGGAAGCACGAACATTTACCCGGCCCAACACTATGGAAAGCGGTTCCGGGCCAGGAGGGTTGACTGGACCCCTAGCATTGTTACCAAAGGTGGGATTACTAAGATCGGTCGCCATAAGCAAGGGTGGAAAGGGGTCCCTAGGTGGTACATAACTGAACCTCTTCCGGGAGCAACGTTTTGAGAGGGGACTCTTGGTTGGGTTGACTGGACTAGCACGAGAACGTGTATTGGGCATACACAAGACACAGAGACGAGGTGAGCTAACAGGACTCAGATCTTTCGAGGTCAGTACCAGTCAGCATCGGAGGCTCAGGCAAATATTTCCTTGGCCATGATTTTGATAAGACTAGGGCTTGTTCAGCATGTTCAACTCTTTGATCATTCACCCAGGAACGTCAGAACTTCATGCCGATTTTTTAGACTTATCCCTAGGAATAGAATTACAACACCTCTTTGTGTAATAAATCGTATGTTCCATGGTATGTCTTCTTCACAGTTTCGCTTCTTTATACGATTACAACTGAGGTAGTGATTCTAGAGCCGAGCTGCTCTATGTACGTATTGCAACTTTAATATAAATACAGAAATGTTTTTTGAAAAAAAATTTCCTGTTGTATAAGTGATTGTTTACGGACGATCTGATAAAGAAAAATCTGTTATCGGACATATGTCATAGATCTCCAATAAGATCATTGTCTTGTTTAAGAAATTGTTTTCTAAACCTCTTAAATCTTAGGATCTCGTGGGGATGATATCAAAATAAAAATTTAATAATATATAAATTTTTGACAGAATCATGAGACGAGGAAACCGTGGCCATTAGCCAGACCCTCTCTAAAGATGACGAGCTTGACCCTGATGTTCGCAAGTCTCTTCATAGGACTCAATACTCATGACACAATGTACACATGAATAGACTAAGACAGATTAGAATACGAGCATAGCACAATGACAAGAATATTGTAAACATTACTTGCATTACTTCCAAGACGGTGCTACATGCCCTTCACTATAACGTGCACACCCAGCAATGGTCAGAGTGAGTAGGATGACACACAAACGGAATAACAAGTGACTACAGCACTCAATGAACAAGACTCAATGAATAGGACTAGATGGAAAAGGATGCCCCCAAGGATGAGCTGAGGGGCCATTTTAAATGATTCCTCCAAGGCAGTGGAATCGGTGGAGTTGGTGGCATATCCTCTCTGGTAGACGCCCGTGCAGTCAGTGGCAGCTCCTCTCTCTGGTAGATGCCCGTGGAGTCATACTGCGGTGCCTTCACACCGGTGCGTGCACCTCTCATGTCTCCGTCGGTGGTCCGCTTTCATTTCTGGGTGGTCCACCGAATGCTCCGGAATGGTCTAGTGGAACGGTCCAAGTTTGGGATGATCTAGTGTGGCACCCCGAGATGGTCCAGCGTGGCACCTTGGGATGGTCCAACAGAATGGTCCAGTGTGGGCACTTTTAGTGGCTACACTAATGCGGCCCCTCGATCTAGTACGATCTCTAGCAGTATGACCCTACTAGTGGCAAATACAACACTGATTTGCTCTGCCAGCAATCTCCATTCTCTGTCGAAATGTGTGCCATCCATCCGGTCTCTGTAGTAAGATGTAACCATCGGTGATGGAAGGATCAACAAGAACAAAAACTCGGGGTACTCCATCAGAGGTAATGGTAACTGCTATGGAAGCAGATGAAGGTAGCCCTGGAAGGACATGAACATCCAAGACCTGACCAAATGCAGCTCCTATGGTAGGCAAAAGCTTCCAAAAACCCATGGAAGAGCGGGAAATCTGAGAGGGATCAGAGTAAGGCGTTGATCCTCTGCCAGAGGATCAAAGTCCAGCTGGTACTCGAAGAGGAATAACTTCTGCAGGCCAAGGGGAAAAGGGCTGCTAGAAAGTGCCTGAGATGTGGCTTCCGGGGAGTTGAAGTCAACTTGAAACAACCCTCGTCCAAGTAAACAACATCAAGAAAATGCACAGCCAGCTTGGAAGGGAGGGCTGCCAGAAGCCCATCTGTAACGTGAGAGCGGGCAGGGTGAGCGCCATAGACCCTCCCAATGAGAGTTCATTGTCGATGTCGCTTTGGAGGATGACAAACTCGTCTTCTGAAAATTTGATAGTTCTCACCACCTGTCGGAGTGGAGAAGGATTGGCTTGGGCAGAAGCCATAATGTCAACAATCAAGGGATGGGCAGCCGACTTGAACACAGTAGGAGTTTTCCGTATGTTGGCATGGGCAACAAAGCAGGAGGGGCAGGAAGAAGGGCTGGAAAGCGGAAAAAACAGAGACAAGGGGAAGGAGGAAGGTGAAGGCGGGACAACTGCAGAGGGCAGAGGTGGAAGGCTGGAGGAGAAGGCGGGCAGGAGCAGCGGCGGGCAGGTGAAATGGCAGGCAGGAGCAAAGGTGGGCAGGAGAGAAGGCGGGCAGGAGCAAAGGCTGGCAGAAGAGAGGGCGGGCAAGAGTGGGCGGACAGCTGGAAGCGAAATGGCGGGCAGCAGGAGGAAGGTGCTCAGAGGCCGGGAAGGGGAGGGGGAGGGGGGGGGGGGTGTTGTTGCACAGCAGTACGGGGAGCTTGGTCCTCCAGTTTTCTTCAATTCCACCTCAGTTGTATAACCCATTTGCATTTCCTGGCAAAAAAATATTATTTTGTTCCTCTGTCAAGTCTTGCATTAGGGCCTGCCTGTCCAATGATTATTTATTCTTTACGTCTAGTAGCCCAGTAAGTCATTGCATCCCATGGACAATGTAACTGAAATTGTTTTTTTACCTTACAATATGAAGCTACCATAAAAGGCACTTACTTTTGAGGTAACAGTTCAGCTTGAAGTTCAGAGAAAAAAGTTCACAACACAACCTTGTTTCTTTTGTACATTGGATGTTGATATAAATGATTGATGCCCATGATTGCCCGATCAAGAAATCCTACAGCATTGCATGCTGGCCCCAGATCACCTCTCACATTACAATCAACCTACAAGAAAACAAGCATTCTATCAGAAGTTAGATTATGCTGTCTGCAAATTTCTTCGGAAAATTTAAGCAGAGTTCACAATGGAACTCCCACTCACAAGGGCAGAAATTGGCGATTGTAAGAGCATTGTGATGCATTCTTCTATGAGGGTGTGAAAGGACAGCAGAAGAAGGGAAACCTTTTCAGCAGCATGCCTCCACAATCGGTCCCACAGACAATATGTAGACAATAACTAGTGGCATCAAGGTAATACAAATGTATACCAATGTAGTTTGTCAGCTTAAAATTTGCATTTGGTTTCATTCTTACAAAAAGATTATCTTTAATTGGCACTAAGGACATGTCTAATAATCCTGCTGACACTGAGATTCTTCCAGAATCATAAGCATGCTCATAGAGAGCAGCTTATGAAGGAGCAATATCTCAAAATCTTAAAGCAGAAAACTTTGGCTGATAGATTTAAGTGTATTGGCTTTTGAGAGAGAGCGGTGATAACAGCACAAGCTAACTCAAATAGCAGCTAATACTTAACGCACAGACACGCAGTTCATGAGCCCAAAAAGCGGCCAAGTAGGCTGTCTACAGAGATGGCAGGATCAATATCACTGAGAGCCATCCCAAATAGGGCTGTGGGGTCTATGAGACCAAACATCTGAGGTTAGCAGTACGGAACTCCAATGGCACCCTGTGGTCGAATCCTGGAGGTTTAAGCCAGATTCTCACAGGCAGGGATGTCATTTTCTATACACAGACTCATCAGAGCCCTTTGAAGCTGACCATGCCTACCTCCCTTTCACTCTTAATTGCACGCCACCCATCCCCCTGCCAGCACCCCCCATCACATTGCACCCAAGTTTATTTTGATCACGAGCTTGACCCACCGCCAACTCCATAATGTGGATCCTACTGGCCCTCACATCACAGCTCACCACCATACTCCTCACATCTGCCATTACTTCTTTCATCCGCATGCAGCAATCTACTGTCAAGCCACCTTGTGGTTCCATGACCCAGAACTATTGGTATAATGATGAATGCCCAGCCACACACTCCAACATGAGGTACGGATTGGGAAAATCACAAAGCACCAAGTGTAACGGATTTCTCAACACCTCACCCAACGCAAGAAACGGAACTTCTACACTCAAAAGAGGATGAGTTATAGCGACTCTTCTTAGGGCCGAACTCAAAAGAGGCCTCGAGGAAACTCCGAGAACATCTCCCCCACCCCCCCAAAAAAAAAATCTATCAATTGCCCGCACACATGGCACTCCTATGCACGCTCTCTCTTATCATATCCCCCATCAGCCACCTCTACACCCGCCACCAAATCCCCACCCCATCACTTCCACCTTCTTCACAAAGAGCATGATCCTGACGGCCAATCCATAGACAACGTAATGGGTGGGCCCAGGATCACGAGGGACTCACTGCCAAGTACATCTCACATGCGGATGGTTCCCTCACGCCCCTAATAGCCTACATGTTCAATGAAGCCATTTCTCAAGGATTTCCAGCCACTTGGTCTGCTAGCACCATCACACCCATTCTCGAAGCCGGAGATCCACTTGATCCTAATAATTACAAGACAATCAACCTCTACCGATGAGAGTGCAACAGTGGGTTTTTTCTTACTAACCCAAGAAATGCATCCCGAACCAAGAGAAAAACAATACCCAGCTATTGAGTGCCTGGTGTCAGAGTCACCTACCCAATCTGAGTCACAAAAGCCACTAAGGGCCTTGCTCGCAGCATAGGTGATGTCATACTCCTGAGTACCTTGGATGTATCGCAACAACCGCATACTTGCTTTCCAACAATTCCCTCGGGGCTTGTTGGAGAACCTACTCAAAACACCAACTGCAAAACTGATGTCTAGTCTAGTACACACAAGAAGATAAGACTACCAACCAGTTTCTTGTATAAGGTCTCATCCACAAGGTCTAAGGTATCTTCGACGGACAGCTTCAAATCAACCTCCATTGGAATACCAACTGCCTTGCATTTAGTCATGCCAAATGCCTTGAGTATCTCACCTGCATATTTTTGCTAAGAGATGAAAATGTTATGTGGCTTCTACTAGACCTCAATCCCCAAACAATGAACCCAAGATCTGTCACCTCAAACTCTACACTAAGCATCTCTTGTGTTCGTGAGACATTTTCATAGTGATCCCTTGTCAAGATGAGTGAAGGTGTCAGTAGCACAAGCTGGCTATGGACGATGGTTCTCCATCTTGATTGGAGGGACAGAAATGAAATGAAATGAAATGTCATATTAACATCTTCAAAAGGCCAGAATGACCTATGAGACAAAAGTTACAATCAAAGGTCCGATACAAGCTGTCTGTAGAACAAGAAAGATAATATAAAGCTAATATAAAGCTGAAATAACTTAAGTAAATCCTCAAAGAATAGATAGGGGAAGAGCACCTAAACTAAAGAGGGGTAAAAAATCAGATGAGTGATAGCATCAGAGGGAGGGGGGGAGAAGAAGAAGAAGAAGAATATATTATCGTCCTCGGGAGGGGGGGGGGGAGAGAGAGAGAAAGAAAGAAAGAAGAAAGAAAACTATATTAACGTCCTTTAGAGGCCACATCTGACCTATAGGACTAATCAAATACATCCATGTGACATTCCACTTCGGGGGCAACAAAATGAAAATAGAGATAAAACTAAAAAATAGTTCAAATTCCCTACATGACCGTAGGAGAATCCTAGATAACATGAAGGATTTCTCTAGCAGCTACTCTTCATTACTACCATGTTTGGTTGTCCTGAAATTTGCAATAACAGCTCTACCTCTACGGTAGACTGCCCATTTTCCTTGTTTCCTTGCTTCGTATACTTTATTGAGTTCTTGTTTCCTGTTTTTTAGTTGTGTGGCTGTGAGTTCATCCGCCATCCACACCTTCGTTCCCTCAAGTGACCTTGACCACATGTTTTCCTTTGATTGCCAATGAGGGATCTCCAATGTCGATGAAAGGGATAGCTCTGCACAGCTTTCTTTGTAGAATCTCGCATTCCAGGACATAAGTATCATTCGCAATCTCCTCGTCCTCCAATACCTCCACCTGTTCCCAACCCTCTGACAAAACACCCACCCTAATTTCTTTTGCAATCCATTGCTGCTCGTTCTCTTCATTAATCTGTGATATTACTTCTTTAATGAGAATTTCTTTAGGCTGTGGATCAAGTAAATTTACCTGTGTGATTTCCTCCCTGTTTTCTTTTTCGTGTTGTTGTTCCTTAATCTGTTTCTCCAGGGTTGAAAGATGTTGTTTTGTCTGATGTAGTTCATTTTGCAAGGCTGAATTTGTTTGCTGAAGATGTTGAATCATGCTCAGGAGGTACCGCTCCCATGGTGATGGTTTTTCATTGGGTTTGGTAGGAGGGGAGATAAGGGTTTCGGAGAAGGTTTTCTTGTTGGCCATGTCAAACTGCTGGACTGTTTGAGAGGTTTCTCTTCACGAACCCCACCCCCATGAGGTGCAAACCCTTACCTGGTTGGAGGTGGGTTACAACCCTACCCTACAACTAAGGTGCGCAGGTGGGCAATAGGTGCACAGGTGCGTATGTGAGTAGCAGGAGAGATGGGCAACGGGAAAGAGAGAGAGAGAGAGAGAGGGAGAGTTATGTTGCTGCCTTGGGGGCCTGAGCAAGGGCGGGTGCGAAAGGGAGGCGGCACCAGCAGCAGCGGAGAGAGAGAGAGAGAGAGAGAGAGAGAGAGAGAGAGAGAGAGAGAGAGAGAGAAGGCACGCAGAGAGAGAGGGCAGGTGGGGATACGGGGGCGCAGAGAGAAGCGAAGCGAAGAGATAGAAGGTGCAGAGAGAGAGAGAGAGAGAGAGAGAGAGAGAGAGAGAGAGAGGGCAAGTGGGAAAGGGGGGGCGGCACCAACAGCAGCGAAGAGAGGGAGAGAGAGAGAGAGAGAGAGAGAGAGAGAGAGAGAGAGAGAGAGAGAGAGAGAGAGAGAGAGAGGCGCGCAGAGAGAGAGGGCGGGTGGGGATACGGGGACGCAGAGAGAAGCGAAGCGAAGAGATAGAAGGCGCGCAGAGAGAGAGAGAGAGAGAGTCATCGGAGAAACTCATGCCTGGGACGTTGTAACGTGAGGCCAATCTCATCCGAGGTTAAGTGCCTAGTAGGCCTTTGTTGGTGCCTGGCTATGATCAACTATATCCTCCGGTGCTACGACATCTCCGACCGGGTCCGTTGGGCCTTGGACGTCTGGATCTACTAATCTGTAGCGCCCGATCATGTGTCACTCCTCGAGAGGCAGCTCTTGGTGTAGCTGCTAAGGGAGTTTGGGGTTGAGCGGTGACCTGCAAAGTAATACTGAAATAGTCGATCAAATGTCTCTATATTGGTCCTCTAATCATGGGTCCATTGCTGCATAGAAGCGCCTCCCTATGCCGGCATAGCTCCAATAAGAAAAGTCCAAGGCATCTCTGGTCAGTGAAGTCCATCACTCTAGAGAAGGGTCCGAAACCCTCTCTGAAAGAGACAGTGAAATCTCCCTCGGATCTCATAGTAGACTAGACAGTTGCATATATAGTGCTCCTCTGTCTCAGGTGCCATGTTGCACAAGCAACAGATGCGCTCCTCTACAAGCAGTCTCTATGGTCCATATCTACCAGTCTCAATCAGTAATAACTGGTGGGAAGAAGTGCGGATCTATCCAATAGCACATCTAATGCCATCTAAGAGGTGTGTGTCCATGTATTTCGGGCGTATG
Source organism: Cibotium barometz (assembly GCF_041138505.1). Lineage (NCBI taxonomy): Eukaryota > Viridiplantae > Streptophyta > Polypodiopsida > Cyatheales > Cibotiaceae > Cibotium > Cibotium barometz. The sequence goes on from NC_141051.1 coordinate 30,944,468, forward strand.
ATGAACCTGTCCTCAGTGGTATGGAGAAGATGATCTCTATAGAAAACCATCTTCGTCCCTAACTATAGAAAACCATCTTCGTCCCTACCCTATGTCGGTGTAAGCTACGTCCTCTCACTGTCCAACCTGGTGAGATCATGTCTCGTTACCCTGCTAATCTCCCTATGTGTCAGGTGCAGAGATGGTGCATCCAAAGAATACTGGAAAGAGAGAGAAGCGACCTGGAAAGAGAAGCGACCTAGAGAGAGAGAGCGAGGGAGAGTATGTAACAATACTCTAGAGAGATGATATTGCACAACTCAATGTAGATTATGTTATATTGAAGTACACCAAGTACATGCTTTTATAGGTTGCAACCCTTTTCTTTTGATTTAATCACATTACACACTACAATAGAGTTATGCCACATGGCACACACTTATCCAGATATAAGGGTGTGTTCACACCCAGGTAGGTGTTCACACACACATACATATGAACAAGGTCACATACACACACAGGGTGGACACACACATATACATAGCCCTTTTGGAGGCAGTTCACACGAACACAAGCGGGTACACGAACACGGGTACATACAGAAGTTGGGCACATATACGAGCTCTGAAATACCCAACAAACCCCCCTTTGGAGCGAAGGTGGTAAGGCCCGAACGCAAAGGAAGCAACCAACCTCCAACTTCATCATATCACTGCAAAGAGGCGACCTAGCCATGCGCACCTCCTGTGCCATGCTATTCCCTCAATCAGCTTATGACGGAAGCTGAGGTTATCATTTAGTCACCCCCTTGACTCCTATCTAGTATTTTATGGAAATATCAAAAGCCTTTTATAAGACAAGGCAATACAAACACACACAACAAACATTTATTACAAATCTTTTTCCAGAGACATCCTAGGCAAAGGACCCTTGACACTCACACAAAGGAAAACAAGAAAAAGGTGAATATTTGAGAGTTAACAAACTTCCCCTCGTACGTCGATGCAGATGCTCTTTCGGCAGCGTTATTGGGAGCAGTAGAGACAACCTTTCATCTCCTCATCCCTAAGCAATGAGAGGTGAACTCCTCAAATGTAAGAGGAGTAGGCCAGACACCAGCATTCAAAGATATAACAAAACTATCATACTTAGGCGGCAATATCCTTAAACAGCAATGAAAAGAGAGATCTGGGGAGAGCACACTCATGCCGATTGCAACCATCTGGTCACGGAGATCTTTGACGCTGTCCCAAAGCTCATAGCAGGAAAGGATAGCCTTAAGCTTGAGCTTCAAGAGAGGATAATTAGTGGTGGGCGGGATCTTGCTGAAGATGCCATTTCTCTAAGGGAGGCTGCTAGACAACAATTAGAAAAGAAGTTTTGTACCGAGCCAAAGCTTTGATACCATGTAAGAGAATACAATGTACAGTGTATACAAAAAGAACACTCACAAGAAGTAGGATCTTTCACAGCATAAAACTTAAACACTCAAATTGCACAATAACAGAGATAGAGAAGAATACTATATAACTGAAGTGATTCAATAGATGGCAAATCCCCACACCCGTGCTCCTGTGTGAAGGGAGCTCCGATGGCTGATCCTGAACTGCTAAGACGGAGGTTGTATGCTAGTAGAAGCTAGTGATGACTCACGAACTGTGTGGAGAAGGGGCTAGCAATGTATCTATATAGGCCTGTATACGCGGGGCGGCCCGGACATGACTACGTAGTTCCGTGGTCATAGTCAATGCCACCGTCCACAGTGTGGACGTCTCCCACAGCCATCCGCGCTCACCTTGGGTCATGTTTAGGCCCCGCAATGTCAAGATAGGGTGTCCAAGAGAAATGTCTACCTACTCCATGTGTGGACCGTTATGAGATAACCGTCCACTATAGCATGTAGCCTATTTGGCATTGTGCCAAATCTAATCCACGTTGTCTCTAAACCATCTAGCCTCAAAGTCCATCTTCCTTTGTGAATACACGGATGTTGAGCACCCAGGCTGCTCAACCATGGCTACTCCTCATATGGGGGCCATACAAACACGAGCTGGCCGGTGCCTAGACAATACAATATGAGGGTGGAGTATTGATATCCAACAACCTTTATATTTATTTGGAGAAATGTCCTTCTTGTCTGATGCAAGCTCTGGAACCATCACATTCCTGACTGGATCCGCCAGCAGTGATCTTATTCTTTAAGTGTCCTTCCTCTATAAAAGGACACTGATGGGTTTTTCATGCTCCATAAAAGTTCCTGTGGCTAATGAAGGGAATGGAATCTTTAGCATTTTTAAACAACT